>NW_024608707.1:35000-75894 GCF_018296145.1 Oncorhynchus tshawytscha | reverse complement strand
TTGGTAATGACAGGAGAATAACTGGCATGGAGTGTTTGAGCTCTTGTAGGAGAATAATAACATGAAATGCTAATAATGACGGAAATGAACCAGCAGCATGAAATTATTTGAGCTCTTATTGGAGATGTGAGGTGACTGAAGCCATGGCACGAGTGGACAACATGTGGTGTTTGAAGCCTTGGTAACTATTTGAGAGAACTAACTAGCATGGGTGTTTGAATCTGTATGACAGGAGAACCTTCAACATGGGTGACTGAGCTCTTGGCAATGACAGAGTGAATGTGTTTGGAAACTCCCAGTAATATTTGGGAGATAACAGCATGTTCTTGGCAATGACGAATGGATAATAACATGGCCATGACAGGTAGTTATGTGTGACAGGTGATGTGGTGATGTTTGATTGAATATAACATGAAATTTGAAATATAGCTAGGAAGATAATAACATGTTTGGTAATGACAGGAGTATGACATGGGTGTTTAAACCTTGACAGGAGAGATGAGCATGGGGGTGTTTGGAAGCTCTTGTAATGACGAGATAATGACATGGGAGTGTTTGGAAGCTCTTGTATGACGAGTGAATAGCATGAGAGTGTTTGCTGGTAATGACAATGACATGGGAAGTAATTTGAAGCGAGTGGCATGAGTGTTTGGCTGCTGGTATAATGTTTTAACTGTATGGTCATGACAGGTGAATAATGACAGAGAGTCAATGACAGGTGAATAATGACATGGTGTAACAGGTGGTGTGGTAGCATTGAAGGTGAAGGTAATGACATGAGTCTGACGAGTGAACATGTGGTCATGTTGGGTGAATGGTCACTTTCTGGTCTTACAAATAAACTAGACACCGCAATGAAACTGTCTGTGACCACTGACACCTATGTCATTACTATTTTAGGAACAGTGCATTTAACAACAGCCACAATTAACTAATTAGGCGTACGACAATGTATTCATCTTGTGGCAGGAAAGTCCCATTATCGAAGCTATCTGACAAGGGAACTATTGCCATAAAGAACCAATTTATTTCATTTATTTCTTGTTTGGTACTGGTCATTGCATCTTATTGTAATTCGCTGGTCAGCAGGCTGTCCAATTAGCTCGTTTTCATTATGCTTTTTTTGGGAGATAAACTGTTTCCTAGCAAAAACGTGTTGAACTGTGTTGCTGCTCTGGTGTATCGACTAAGTAGCTAGGCTATCGTCCGACCGAACAAGGCCCCAAACTGAAAGCAGAACGACTTGAGTATCAACAAAGGCCCAGTCGCAAGAGCTTTCACTGATGAAGGAGAATGATATTCCTCCTCTTCTTCTCTCTGCAGTCTGCATTTCATTTCCTGGCAGACACTCATAAGCGCGTGCGCGGCTCCGGTCCCCCACGCTGAACCCAATATTGATTCGGTACAAAATGGTATGAAAATCGCACGACGTTGCTGCATAGAAGACAATCGTGTGAACTGCCGCCCAGGTGGCGGTTTGTGATGAACTGTCTGGATCCAGGCCCAGTACAGACTCTGCATAGGACAGCTTTTGATGGATATATACATTTTTATTTTCTCTGTCTTCTGAACTGGACTCTTTGGTTATATTGTCAGAGGGCATGAGCACGCTTTCAACACCATCTTGTGTCTTTCGAGTGAGAAGAAACGCCAACTTCCCTTTGCTTTGTTAGAAGGGCAAATAAATCCAACTTGCAAAAGTGTCAGTCAGATGTAGTTTAAGTAGATACATGATTAGGCTAACTAGCTAGCTACTTTGATTAGAAATGTATGGAAACGTTCTCAACAAGACAGAGACACATTTGCTCTGAACTCTGCAGAAACGGAACTGCATACAAAAATGTGTGGTGGATATGGAGGATAACCAAACTGTTCTGCATCCACCGCCTTCCAACAATAAAGGAGAAAACAGCAGGTAAAAACACATTTACACTTATTCAACATCCTGATATGTCTTTATTATATATTGTTTGTGCCTGTGGACCATTTTAAGAACGTAGTCTTTTATTTTTGGTGTGACATGATTATTTAGGGGAGCGTCTCAAGCTCTGTCCCTCGAGGCAACAACTTTCCAAGCTAACTTGATGGATATAAAGACAATGTTGAGTTTTTATTTTCTCAGTCTTCTGGACTCTTCTGTGATTGTGTAATTAGGGCATACGCACACTTTCAACACCGGCTGAAACTGGACTGAAAGTGGACTTTTGTTGAGTTTTCCCGGGAAGTTTTTCAAGCTTTAAAAAAGTGAAAACGAAGTTCATCTTCCCTGTGTAATTTAAAATAAAATCTGTTTTTTTTCTCCCCGGGATGAAAGTGACTGAGTTAATAATGCACGCTCACTAACCCACCTCGCTCCGCGGCAGGGTTACTACTATAAGGGATCCATGGGACGTCCCTATCCTAACCCAGGGTAAACTCGGTCCCCGGGACCCCAAGGGGTGCACGTTTTGTTTTTTTGCCCTACCACTACACAAGCCGTTTCAAATAACAAGTGTTGATCATTTGAATTTATTGTGTAGTGTTAGGGCAAATACCAAAACCTGCACCCCTTGGGCTCCCGGGGACAGAGTTTGGGAAACACTGCCTAACCCAATCGTTACCGTAACCCTAAACATACCCCTTCACTAACCCTTACCTTAACCGTTTTACATTTCAACTTCAATGTGGTGACCTCAGAGTTGGGACGTCTCAAGCACCCCGTTTAGACTTGCTCTCGATACTGTCTCTTTAAGAACGTTTTCTGCAGCGTTGCCCCGCTATAACGCCCTAATAACATCCGATAGACCCGAAGCCTGCTGTTGTAGCTACACTGTAGCCGATCGAAGTATTTATATTCTGTTGTGATCTCCTAAAAATCAAGTAAATGAACTAAGATCATTCTATGTTAGATTGTCCAGATGTTTTAAATGTCCTGTGGAAGCCCCTGCTTCTTTCTTTGAGAATGACCGGGACCCGATCAAAACCTTTACCTCAACAAAGTAACCAACAACGAACCAACTGCTGGAACTGTGACAAAATTCCAACGCAACAGACTGTATAAATAGATGCATCAGCTAGACGCCATCAGTGGCTGAATTACAGCCCGACCTGTTTACTGTACTTGTGCTTTTGCTCATTCATTTTTTACGATTGTTATGTAAATCATCTATTGAATAATTGTCTACGGGACCTGGAAACATAAATTAGCCTAATTAACTCAATTTGAATATAATAATATATCATATTGTGTCCAAGAAAACAGAGTTTGTGGTCTCAGTCAGAACCCAAAGCATAATGACTACTCATTCTAGAGCTAAACAATTCCATACCAGCTGACCAGCCTTGGCATGACTCTGTCTCTTCACCATTACTTTTCATGTGAGTTTCACATTTGGTGTTAAAGGGGCTGTGGTTCAGGGATGGACAACTAGTTTAACATGCCATAGTAATTATCCTCCACTTGCTATTGGCTGAGAGGGAGGAAGCATCTTGAATTTTATGATTCGTAAATATTCAAGTTGACAGATAACCTTGATTATTTTTTTGAAGGAGTCCCATGCTTTTTGTATTTTTTTATGTGTATTGAACGAGAGAGAGAGAGAGAGAGAGAGAGACAGAGAGAGACAGAGAGAGAGAGAGACAGAGAGAGAGAGAGAGAGAGAGAGAGAGAGAGAGAGAGAGACAGAGAGAGAGAGAGAGAGAGAGAGAGAGAGAGAGACAGAGAGAGAGAGAGAGAGAGAGAGAGACAGAGAGAGAGAGAGAGAGAGAAAGAGAGAGAGAGAGAGTTAAAGAGTGAGAGAGACAAGAGAGTCAGAGAGAGAGAGAGAGAGAGAGAGAGAGAGAGAGAGAGACAGAGAGATCCAGAGACAGAGAGAGAGAAAAGAGAGAGTTCTACATGGGAGTTAAAGACAGTGTGTCTGATACAAGCCCATAGTCACAGTTCTACATGGGATCCAGGACAGTGTGTCTGATACAAACCCATAGTCACAGCTCTACATGGGATCCAGGACAGTGTGTCTGATACAAACCCATAGTCACAGCTCTACATGGGATCCAGGACAGTGTGTCTGATACAAACCCATAGTCACAGCTCTACATGGGATCCAGGACAGTGTGTCTGATACAAACCCATAGTCACAGCTCTACATGGGATCCAGGACAGTGTGTCTGATACAAACCCATAGTCACAGCTCTACATGGGATCCAGGACAGTGTGTCTGATACAAACCCATAGTCACAGCTCTACATGGGATCCAGGACAGTGTGTCTGATACAAACCCATAGTCACAGCTCTACATGGGATCCAGGACAGTGTGTCTGATACAAACCCATAGTCACAGTTCTACATGGGATCCAGGACAGTGTGTCTGATACAAACCCATAGTCACAGCTCTACATGGGATCCAGGACAGTGTGTCTGATACAAACCCATAGTCACAGCTCTACATGGGATCCAGGACAGTGTGTCTGATACAAACCCATAGTCACAGCTCTACATGGGATCCAGGACAGTGTGTCTGATACAAGCCCATAGTCACAGTTCTACATGGGATCCAGGACAGTGTGTCTGATACAAACCCATAGTCACAGCTCTACATGGGATCCAGGACAGTGTGTCTGATACAAGCCCATAGTCACAGTTCTACATGGGATCCAGGACAGTGTGTCTGATACAAACCCATAGTCACAGCTCTACATGGGATCCAGGACAGTGTGTCTGATACAAGCCCATAGTCACAGTTCTACATGGGATCCAGGACAGTGTGTCTGATACAAACCCATAGTCACAGCTCTACATGGGATCCAGGACAGTGTGTCTGATACAAGCCCATAGTCACAGCTCTACATGGGATCCAGGACAGTGTGTCTGATACAAACCCATAGTCACAGCTCTACATGGGATCCAGGACAGTGTGTCTGATACAAGCCCATAGTCACAGCTCTACATGGGATCCAGGACAGTGTGTCTGATACAAACCCATAGTCACAGCTCTACATGGGATCCAGGACAGTGTGTCTGATACAAACCCATAGTCACAGCTCTACATGGGATCCAGGACAGTGGCTAACCCGCTCTACCACCCAAGCCACTATCCTAGATTATTTCCCCAAAGTGTAATCTCAGTAGGCCGGCCTACTGCAGACATAGTGTCTATTGGAGTCATATTACGACAGAGAGGTTAAAACAGTGATCGTCTGACAGTACATGGAGTGAGAAGGACCCTGACTAAAGGAAATCCCTCACACCATATCAAAGCACTGGCCTATTGTACAGTAGCTAGTAGCAACAGTAGCACAGAGTATCATACGTCTCCTCAGTAAGACGACTGCCTCATACCCAGAGTCACATGCTGCTCACAGACAGAAGCTTCATTTCCTAGTTATATGAGATCAGACAAATTCAGAAGAACACAGGCCCTATAGTCAAAACTAGTACACTATAACACCGAGCTGCACCACCCAGGTAAACTAGTACACTATAACTCCGAGCTGCACCACCCAGGTAAACTAGTATACTATAACACCATGCTGCACCACCCAGGTAAACTAGTATACTATAACACCATGCTGCACCACCCAGGTAAACTAGTATACTATAACACCATGCTGCACCACCCAGGTAAACTAGTACACTATAACACCATGCTGCACCACCCAGGTAAACTAGTATACTATAACACCATGCTGCACCACCCAGGTAAACTAGTATACTAACACTGAGCTGCACCACCCAGGTAAACTAGTACACTATAACACCATGCTGCACCACCCAGGTAAACTAGTATACTAACACTGAGCTGCACCACCCAGGTAAACTAGTATACTATAACACCATGCTGCACCACCCAGGTAAACTAGTATACTATAACACCATGCTGCACCACCCAGGTAAACTAGTATACTAACACTGAGCTGCACCACCCAGGTAAACTAGTACACTATAACACCATGCTGCACCACCCAGGTAAACTAGTACACTATAACACTGAGCTGCACCACCCAGGTAAACTAGTACACTATAACACCATGCTGCACCACCCAGGTAAACTAGTATACTATAACACCATGCTGCACCACCCAGGTAAACTAGTATACTATAACACCATGCTGCACCACCCAGGTAAACTAGTATAATATAACACCATGCTGCACCACCCAGGTAAACTAGTATACTAACACTGAGCTGCACCACCCAGGTAAACTAGTACACTATAACACCATGCTGCACCACCCAGGTAAACTAGTACACTATAACACCATGCTGCACCACCCAGGTAAACTAGTACACTATAACACTGAGCTGCACCACCCAGGTAAACTAGTATACTAACACTGAGCTGCTCCACCCAGGTAAACTAGTACAATATAACACTGAGCTGCACCACCCAGGTAAACTAGTACACTATAACACTGAGCTGCACCACCCAGGTAAACTAGTATACTAACACTGAGCTGCTCCATCCAGGTAAACTAGTACAATATAACACTGAGCTGCACCACCCAGGTAAACTAGTACACTATAACACTGAGCTGCACCACCCAGGTAAACTAGTATACTAACACTGAGCTGCACCACCCAGGTAAACTAGTACACTATAACACTGAGCTGCACCACCCAGGTAAACTAGTATACTAACACTGAGCTGCACCACCCAGGTAAACTAGTACACTATAACACTGAGCTGCACCACCCAGGTAAACTAGTACACTATAACACTGAGCTGCACCACCCAGGTAAACTAGTACACTATAACACTGAGCTGCACCACCCAGGTAAACTAGTATGCTATAACACCATGCTGCACCACCCAGGTAAACTAGTACACTATAACACTGAGCCTGACCACCCAGGTAAACTAGTACACTATAACACTGAGCTGCACCACCCAGGTAAACTAGTAAACTATAACACTGAGCTGCACCACCCAGGTAAACTAGTATACTAACACTGAGCTGCACCACCCAGGTAAACTAGTATACTAACAATGAGCTGCTCCACCCAGGTAAACTAGTACACTATAACACTGAGCTGCACCACCCAGGTAAACTAGTCCACTATAACACCATGCTGCACCACCCAGGTAAACTAGTACGCTATAACACCATGCTGCACCACCCAGGTAAACTAGTACACTATAACACTGAGCTGCACCACCCAGGTAAACTAGTACACTATAACACTGAGCTGCACCACCCAGGTAAACTAGTACACTATAACACTGAGCTGCACCACCCAGGTAAACTAGTACACTATAACACCAAGCTGCTCCACCCAGGTAAACTAGTACACTATAACACTGAGCTGCACCACCCAGGTAAACTAGTATACTAACACTGAGCTGCACCACCCAGGTAAACTAGTACACTATAACACTGAGCTGCACCACCCAGGTAAACTAGTATACTAACACTGAGCTGCTCCACCCAGGTAAACTAGTACACTATAACACTGAGCTGCACCACCCAGGTAAACTAGTATACTAACACCGAGCTGCTCCACCCAGGTAAACTAGTACACTATAACACTGAGCTGCACCACCCAGGTAAACTAGTATACTAACACTGAGCTGCTCCACCCAGGTAAACTAGTACACTATGACACTGAGCTGCTCCACCCGGGTAAACTAGTATACCAACACTGAGCTGCACCACCCAGGTAAACTAGTATACTAACACTGAGCTGCACCACCCAGGTAAACTAGTATACTAACACTGAGCTGCTCCACCCAGGTAAACTAGTACACTATAACACCGAGCTGCTCCACCCAGGTAAACTAGTACACTATAACACTGAGCTGCACCACCCAGGTAAACTAGTATACTAACACTGAGCTGCACCACCCAGGTAAACTAGTATACTAACACTGAGCTGCTCCACCCAGGTAAACTAGTATACTATAACACTGAGCTGCTCCACCCAGGTAAACTAGTATACTAACACTGAGCTGCACCACCCAGGTAAACTAGTATACTAACACTGAGCTGCTCCACCCAGGTAAACTAGTACACTAAACACCGAGCTGCACCACCCAGGTAAACTAGTATACTATAACACTGAGCTGCACCACCCAGGTAAACTAGTATACTAACACTGAGCTGCTCCACCCAGGTAAACTAGTACACTATAACACCGAGCTGCACCACCCAGGTAAACTAGTACACTATAACACCATGTTGCACCACCCAGGTAAACTAGTACATTATAACACTGATGCTGCACCACCCAGGTAAACTAGTAAACAGACAGGCTGCATCCTCCGTGTTTCAAATGCTGGGAGTACACTATAACACAGGCTGCATCCCAAATTGCACCTATTATACCTATATGGTGCACCACCAAAATAGTACACTATAAACAGGGTTCCATCTGCACCACCCAGGTAAACTGTACACTATAAACCATGCTCACCAGTCCCAGGAAACTAGTACACTATAACATCAGCAGAAAGCTGCACCACCCAGGTAAACTGTCTGAGTACACTATAACACCATGCTGCACCACCCAGGTAAACTAGTACATTATAACACGTTGCTGCAACACCCAGGTAAACTAGTAAACAGACAGACATAAGCATCCTCTCGTGTTTCAAATCAGCTGGGAGTGAAATATGCATGTGTACAACCCAGGCTGCATCCCAAATTGCACCCTATTCCCTATATATCTGCATTACTTTTCCAAAATAGTGCACTTATCATACTGAAACAGGGTTCCATCTGGGATGCTCCTGGGTCTCTCTGTCTCTCTCATAAGCTTACTCATACAGTCGTCCAGGAAACAGGAGAACGAGGGGAAGTGGATCAGCAGAAACTGTAGGAACCTGTTTTTAAAGGCCCGGTGTGGAACCTATGTCTCACACTGTACCGAACCTACCAGACTGTGAACCAATCAGCCCTCGATCCACCTTTGTGACTGTGTTTTTCAGTAGATTCACTTCCATACGTTTCACCACAACGTGCCTTTATAAAGGGAAACCAGATAATATGGCCTAGACAGACATAAACAGCCCTCCGCCTGAACAAACCTACATCAGACTGGAGTGAAATATGCATCTGGCTCTCACGTTTTTGTCCCTATGTTTTGTTGCTTAGTTAGGTTGGTTGATTATATCCCTCATCATATCTCACTACATTGTTCCATGAAAGCTATCTTATCATACTGTATCAAACCTATCTATCATACTGTATCTAACCTATCTATCATACTGTATCTATCATACTGTATCTATCATCTATCTACTGTATCTATCATACTGTATCTATCCTATCTATCATACTGTATCTAACCTATCTATCATACTGTATCTATCATACTGTATCTATCATACTGTATCTATCATACTGTATCATACCTATCTATCATACTGTATCTAACCTATCTATCATACTGTATCTATCATACTGTATCTATCCTATCTATCATACTGTATCTATCATACTGTATCGAACCTATCTATCACACTGTATCGAACCTATCTATCAACCTATCTACTGTATCTAACCTATCTATCATACTGTATCTAACCTATCTATCATACTGTATCTAACCTATCTATCATACTGTATCTAACCTATCTATCATACTGTATCGAACCTATCTATCATACTGTATCATACTATCTATCTATCTATCATACTGTATCTATCTATCATACTGTATCTATCATACTGTATCTATCATACTGTATCTATCACACTGTATCGAACCTATCTATCATACTGTATCGAACCTGTCTATCATACTGTATCTATCCTATCTATCATACTGTATCTATCATACTGTATCTATCCTATCTATCATACTGTATCTATCACACTGTATCTATCCTATCTATCATACTGTATCTATCATACTGTATCTATCCTATCTATCACATCTATCATACTGTATCTATCCTATCTATCACACTGTATCTATCCTATCTATCATACTGTATCTATCCTATCTATCATACTGTATCTATCCTATCTGTATCATACTGTATCTATCATACTGTATCTATCTATCATACTGTATCTATCATACTGTATCTATCATACTATCATCTCTATCATACTGTATCTATCTATCACACTATCTATCATACTGTATCTATCCTATCTATCACACTGTATCGAACCTATGTATCATACTGTATCTAACCTATCTATCATACTGTATCTAACCTATCTCTCATACTGTATCTATCATACTGTATCTATCATACTGTATCTATCCATCTATCATACTATCATACTGTATCGAACCTATCTATCACACTGTATCTATCCTATCTATCATACTGTATCTATCATACTGTATCTATCCTATCTATCACACTGTATCGAACCTATCTATCACACTGTATCTATCACACTGTATCTATCATACTGTATCTAACCTATCTATCCTACTCTATCACACTGTATCGAACCTATCTATCATACTGTATCTATCATACTGTAACCTCTATCACACTGTCTATCACACTGTATCATACTGTATCTATCCTATCATCACTGTATCTATCCTATCTATCATACTGTATCTATCATACTGTATCTATCCTATCTATCACATCTATCATACTGTATTGAACCTATCTATCACACTGTATCTATCCTATCTATCATACTGTATCTATCATACTGTATCTATCATACTGTATCTATCACATCTATCACACTGTATCGAACCAATCTATCATACTGTATCTATCCTATCTATCATACTGTATCTATCATACTGTATCTATCCTATCTATCACATCTATCATACTGTATATATCCTATCTATCACACGGTATCTATCATACTGTATCTATCATACTGTATCTATCACACTGTATCTATCCTATCTATCACACTGTATCGAACCTATCTATCACACTGTATCTATCATACTGTATCTATCACACTGTATCTATCATACTGTATCTATCCTATCTATCATACTGTATCAAACCTATCTATCTTACTGTATCTATCACACTGTATCTATCATACTGTATCTATCCTATCTATCACACTGTATCTATCCTATCTATCATACTGTATCTATCATACTGTATCTATCCTATCTATCACATCTATCATACTGTATCGAACCTATCTATCACACTGTATCTATCACACTGTATCTATCATACTGTATCTATCATACTGTATCTATCACACTGTATCTATCCTATCTATCACACTGTATCGAACCTATCTATCATACTGTATCGAACCTATCTATCATACTGTATCTATCCTATCTATCATACTGTATCGAACCTATCTGTCATACTGTATCTATCCTATCTATCATACTGTATCGAACCTATCTATCACACTGTATCTATCACACTGTATCTATCATACTGTATCTATCACACTGTATCAAACCTATCTATCATACTGTATCGAACCTATCTATCATACTGTATCTATCTAATTAAATTGTTCCATGAAAGCTAGCAGCTTTATGGTCCATGTTGCTGTGCTTGGTTTGGTTCACTCTACCTCGACCTCTTGAGTGACCGGCTGCTGTCATCTATGTTTGTGTCCCAAATTACACCCTGTTTCCTATGGGGGCTCTGGTCAAAAGTAGTGCTCTACGTAGGGAATAGGGTGCCACTTTGGACATTGCCTCTGTCACCCCAGATTAAACTAGTGACCTGATTAACCAGAGATGCAAATTAAATAATCTCTTAAAGATGAAAGATTATTTACGCTGTCCTCTTGCTCTTTGTCCCTCGAACGAATCCATTTTCTGCTGCTATGATTTGTAGATGTGCCCCAGATGCAGTGTGCATGTCTTTCTCATTGTGATTGAACATGAAGGGATGCTGTCTTCAGGGTGAACTATGTAGACCAGAGAGAAAAGGTCTACCCTAACCAACTGCAGCTGGAAAGGTTGCATCCCAAATGGCACCCTATTCCCTATGTAGTGCACTACTTTAGACCAGGACCCGTAGGGATTGTTCATTTAGCCTACATACTGCATGGATAGGAAACTAACTTTTACATCATCAAAATGGGACGCAACAAATCATAGCAGACACTAAATAAACATACAAAGGCAGAGAGGCTTTTAGGGAAAAGAGCCGTCATCTAGCAGGGAAACCCCTGTCTAGTAAGTAGGGCTTGAAGACACATTATCTAGCAGGGAAACCCCTGTCTAGTAAGTTGGGCTTGAAGAGCCGTCATCTAGCAGGGAAACCCCTGTCTAGTAAGTAGGGCTTGAAACCCTGTCTAGTAAGTAGGGCTTGAAGACACGTCATCTAGCAGGGAAACCCTGTCTAGTAAGTAGGGCTTGAAGACACGTCATCTAGCAGGGAAACCCTGTCTAGTAAGTAGGGCTTGAAGACACGTCATCTAGCAGGGAAACCCTGTCTAGTAAGTAGGGCTTGAAGACACGTCATCTAGCAGGGAAACCCCTGTCTAGTAAGTAGGGCTTGAAGACCGTCATCTAGCAGGGAAACCCTGTCTAGTAAGTAGGGCTTGAAGACACCTCATCTAGCAGGGAAACCCCTGAGCAGGGAAACCCCTGTCTAGCAGGGAAACCCCTGTCTAGTAAGTAGGGCTTGAAGACACATCTAGCAGTGAAACCCCTGTCTAGTAAGTAGGGCTTGAAGACAGTAAGTAGGGCTTGAAGACACGTCATCTAGCAGGAAACCCCTGTCTAGTAAGTAGGGCTTGAAGACACATTATCTAGCAGTGAAACCCCTGTCTAGTAAGTAGGGCTTGAAGACACGTCATCTAGCAGTGAAACCCCTGTCTAGTAAGTAGGGCTTGAAGACACGTCATCTAGCAGTGAAACCCCTGTCTAGTAAGTAGGGCTTGAAGACACGTCATCTAGCAGGGAAACCCCTGTCTAGTAAGTAGGGCTTGAAGACACGTCATCTAGCAGTGAAACCCCTGTCTAGTAAGTAGGGCTTGAAGACACGTCATCAGCAGTGAAACCCTGTCTAGTAAGTAGGGCTTGAAGACACATTATCTAGCAGTGAAACCCCTGTCTAGTAAGTAGGGCTTGAAGACACCCATCTGTCTAAACCCCTGTCTAGTAAGTAGGGCTTGAAGACACGTCATCTAGCAGGGAAACCCCTGTCTAGTAAGTAGGGCTTGAAGACACATCATCTAGCAGTGAAACCCTGTCTAGTAAGTAGGGCTTGAAGACACATTATCTAGCAGTGAAACCCCTGTCTAGTAAGTAGGGCTTGAAGACACGTCATCTAGTAAGTAGGGCTTGAAGACACGTCATCTAGCAGTGAAACCCCTGTCTAGTAAGTAGGGCTTGAAGACACGTCATCTAGCAGTGAAACCCCTGTCTAGTAAGTAGGGCTTGAAGACACATTATCTAGCAGTGAAACCCCTGTCTAGTAAGTAGGGCTTGAAGACACACTCATCTAGCAGTGAAACCCCTGTCTAGTAAGTAGGGCTTGAAGACACATTATCTAGCAGTGAAACCCCTGTCTAGTAAGTAGGGCTTGAAGACACAAGCAGTGAAACCCCTGTCTAGTAAGTAGGGCTTGAAGACACGTCATCAAGCAGTGAAACCCCTGTCTAGTAAGTAAGACACATCATCAAGGTGAAACCCCTGTCTAGTAAGTAGGGCTTGAAGACACATTATCTAGCAGTGAAACCCCTGTCTAGTAAGTAGGGCTTGAAGACACCTCATCTAGCAGTGAAACCCCTGTCTAGTAAGTAGGGCTTGAAGACACGTCATCTAGCAGTGAAACCCCTGTCTAGTAAGTAGGGCTTGAAGACACCTCATCTAGCAGTGAAACCCCTGTCTAGTAAGTAGGGCTTGAAGACACCTCATCTAGCAGTGAAACCCCTGTCTAGTAAGTAGGGCTTGAAGACAGACTTGTATGTTCATCTGTAGCCTAACGCTACATCTGATGTGGCTCTTGTAATCAGCAGCTCTACATTAACCAGTAATGAGCTTTCTGCTCCAGCCTCAAGAGCCCACCATGGTAACCACACGTTAACCTATATTTAAGGCTCTTATCAGATCTGAAATTTCCACAGAACTGCCCCATTCCAGGCAATTAAGCAAATGAGGCTTTAAAGCGAACATTCAAGGAACAAGAGCAGAGTATGCAGCAATAGAACAAAAGGCATGTGTCTGGGTCAAAGGTCAAGGAAATGAAACTTAACATTAACTGGGATGTCATAGTCAATTAGTCTAGTTTACTGACTGTCTGTCATGGACCATTGGCTACTTTGTGGTATCTTACCACCGTTATGTTGAGCAATGCTTTCTAGTGGGTCCAGGGTCATATGTTTATTTAGTGTCTGATTTGTTGTGTCCCATTTTGATGATGTAAAAGTCTGTTTCCTATCCATGCAGTATGTAGGCTAAGTTAACATGACCCACCACGTTATGTTAGATGTCAGGATTTCCTTGCAAGGTGATCGGCCTATTGCACTTCTCAACCATTCAGAGAGGCTAAAACCAATGTCCCTTCCATGTGCTGTGATGCAGGGTTGAGTTGATGACTGCTGTGTTGTCTGGTTTCACTTTGAACAGCTGGATTGTAAGGTTTATCCAAGGTCACACCAGATACATGTGTGGTGCAACCTTGCCATTTCACCAACCAGCATTCATAGTTGTTATTTAGCCTAGTTAAAGTCCCTACATGAGAGTCTAAATTCACTTTCTTCGTCTTGGAATATAGAAAGTCACATTAAAGTCTGACATTTTGAGATGTTGGAGTGTATTATTCTGAGCCAGTATTATTGTCTGGATGTTATGTTCTGGATGATTTCCCCTCTGAATCAGAACTACATGAACACATGTTATAACTCACTTAGTTCCCAGCTGTAGTAGTTCTTTCTCTCTGTTTTGAATGACTTCTAGCTCAGGAATTCTATGAAGAAAGTGGAAAAAACCAAGACAGCTAATGTTGACTTGCTGAGTGAGTTGAGATTGGCCCAGTTATTCTAAATCTTCCTCCTGAGTCTCCAACCTGTCCTGTGTTTAGTATGTCTATAGAAGAGGACAGAGGATACCCTGCTCCCTCAGGCCCTGTCTCTGTTGTTCAGAACTCCTGCTCCTCAGGCCCTGTCTCTGTGGTTCAGAACTCCTGCTCCCTCAGGCCCTGTCTCTGTCGTTCAGGTCTCCTGCTCTCTCAGGCCCTGTCTCTCTCGTTCAGGACTCCTGCTCCCTCAGGCCCTGTCTCTGTCGTTCAGGACTCCTGCTCCCTCAGGCCCTGTCTCTGTGGTTCAGAACTCCTCGTCCCCTCAGGCCCTGTCTCTGTGGTTCAGGACTCCTGCTCCCTCAGGCCCTGTCTCTGTCGTTCAGGACTCCTGCTTCCTCAGGCCCTGTCTCTGTCGTTCAGGACTCCTGCTCCCTCAGGCCCTGTCTCTGTCGTTCAGGACTCCTGCTCCCTCAGGCCCTGTCTCTGTGGTTCAGGACTCCTGCTCCCTCAGGCCCTGTCTCTGTGGTTCAGGACTCCTGCTCCCTCAGGCCCTGTCTCTGTGGTTCAGGACTCCTGCTCCCTCAGGCCCTGTCTCTGTGGTTCAGGACTCCTGCTCCCTCAGGCCCTGTCTCTGTGGTTCAGGACTCCTGCTCCCTCAGGCCCTGTCTCTGTGGTTCAGGACTCCTGCTCCCTCAGGCCCTGTCTCTGTCGTTCAGGACTCCTGTATGCGGTTGAGATGTGTCAACGTTGGTGATGTATCAGCATGCCAGATATGGCTGCAGGCAGGGCCACAATCATGGGAACGTCAGCATTGCATTCTTCCTTCCACATTTAAAGTACTCAGTTTCATCCTGACAAGAGTGTGTAGGATTAAGGTTAAGTCTCAGATAATTAACCTAACTAGTCATTGTATATTTTGAATACATTTATATGCAGTAAAACGCTGTCTTGTACAATGTGAATTGGGTTGAACATTCCTAATTGTGTGCCTTTCCCTAGGGATCCCATTGTGGGTCTTAGCTGCTAGTGTTCTGCTGTAAGAGCACCATGCCTCAGGCACCATGTGAACATGTCAGCTATGTAAAGAATGTGAAAAATAGACATGTTTTTCCTTTGATGGCTTAGGTCCTAGGAACATTGGGGTATGTTTTGGCACTATGATTCATTGCATCGGAACTTGTGACCCTCCCTCTGATTCTCTCCCCCTGAAACATTAAGTGTAATCTCACTGATGTCGGCACATTGAAGGTGACTGCAGGGCGATGGAGGCTGCATTTCCTCACCCGAGCTGCTAGTGATGTTCACTCTCACGTTCTCAGGTTTCAGTCTACCTCTTATCCTGGACAGGCACGACTGGCACATTTGAAATGTGAATCTGGGAAAGCAATTTTGTTTTCAAACCACAGTCTGCTTCCCTCAGAGCATTATACCTAATGATGGAGTGAAGAGAGAGGGAATAACTTAGGCGGCTGTCTAGAGAGAGAGAGAACGTGTTAGAGAGTTAGAGAGAAAGCGTTAGAGAGAAAGTGTTAGAGAGTTAGAGAGAAAGCGTTAGAGAGAAAGCGTTAGAGAGAAAGCGTTAGAGAGTTAGAGAAGAGAGAGAGAGTTAGAGAAGAGAGAGAGAGTTAGAGAAGAGAGAGAGAGAGTTAGAGAAGAGAGAGAGAGAGATTAGCAGCAAGGGAAATACCCTTGAGCTCTCACAATAGGGCCAAATTACAGCTGTCATGCCCTAACGTGTCCATCCACCCAGAACAATAGAAAACTAGTCTATGGTAGGATTTAGGTAATGGTAGGTTAGCCCCTTACAAATATGATACCACCCACTGTACCATTGAACTGGTAGCGTATGACTGAATCCATAAAGTAATCATTATTGAATGGAGCTCCATCAACCACTGGATTCACTGGGGATGTTTGAAATGTGTTTTTCCCCAGATGACGGTGTCTATTAGGTCTATTCAGTGTAGAGAAAGAAAGCCACTGTAGGTGATTGATGTTGCAGGGCGGTGATATCTAGTACAGCGGGTTACTGTGGAGCAGACTCATTTCCAACATCTAGGCAGGGGTGCAGGACTGAGACAGTCACTTTGTTCCTCACCACTCCCTGCCTCTACAGCACAGGCCAACGTGATTAGTGTATGTCTTTGTCTCAAATTGCACCCTATCCTCTATATAGTGCACTACGTTTGACCAGGGTCCATAGGGCACTATATAGGGAATAGGGTGCCAGGGAATAGGGTGCAATTTGGGACTCATAATATGTTTGTCTCTATCTGATTACTACTGTAACCAAGCTTGTCATTTACCTCTTTATCTTCTGTTCTGTACACAATCTCTTCCTTATCACACACTTCAGTTGAGTTCACAGAACTGCTTCAGCTTGAGTTCACAGAACTGCTTCAGTTGAGTTCACAGAACTATTCGGTTGAGTTCACAGAACTGCTTCAGTTGAGTTCACAGAACTGCTTCAGTTGAGTTCACATAAGTACACTATATATATAAAAGTATGTGGACTCCCTTCAAATTAGTGGATTTGTCTATTTCAGCCTCCCCGTTGCTGACAGGTGTATAAAATCGAGCACACGACCATGCAAACTCCATAGACAAACATTAACAGTAGAATGGCCTTACTGAAGAGCTCAGTGACTTTAAACGTGGCACCATCATAGGATGCCACCTTTCCAACAAGTCAGTTGGTTACATTTGTGCTCTGCTAGAGCTGTGTAATCTTGTTCTCTGGTGTGTTGAATCACGCTTCACCATCTGGCAGTCTGACAGGACAAATCTGGATTTGGTGGATGCCTGGAGAACACCACCTGCCCCAATGAATAGAGACAATTGTAGAGTTTGGTTCAGGAGGAATAATGGTCTGGGGCTGTTTTTCATAGTTCATGCAAGGCTCCTTAGTTCCATTGAAGGGAAAACTTAACACTACAGCATACAATGACATTATAGACGATTCTGTGCTTCCAACTTTGTGGCAACAGTTTGGGGAAGGGCCTTTCCTGTTTCAGCATGACAATGCCTCCGTGCACAAAGCGAGGTCCATACAGAAATGGTTTGACGAAATCGGTGTGGGAGAACTTGACTGGCCTGCACAGAGCCCTGACCTCAACCCCATAGAACCCCTTTGGGATGAATTGGAACACAGAATACACTGCGAGCCAGGCCTCATCGCCCAACATCAGTGTCCAACCTCACTGATGTTCTTGTGGCTGAATGGAAGCAATGTTCCAACATCTCGTGGAAAGACTTCCCAGAAGGCTGTTATTCCAGGTGTCCACATGCTTTTGGTCATGAAGTGCACTTCAGCCGAGGGGCTCCCGTATATCTTATCTCTACTTACTTAACTCTGCCGGCTTCCTCGACGGCCATATTATTGTAATCTGATTGATGTGTTGTCCTGAAGTGACTAGAAGCAGCACAGGTCAGTGTAGTGAAGTTAAGTGTATCCATAAATAGCCCGTTTTTTTAGGACTTGTTAGGCTATTTGAATTGTTGCTCTATCTGACGTAAGAAAATGCCTTAGTTAGTGGTCTTCAGAGCCTTTGTGAGTCATGCTTTTCACCCAGTCAAACGCAGACTGGAAGCTTGAAGTTATGTTTATGTCATGCTTCATTCTGGCGTTCTTGACCCTGTTACAGATGTTCCTCAGCGTTTTGACCAGGAGCTTTTTCTCAGAAACATGCAATGTCAAGGAGATGCCTACAGGATAGCCAAATAGGGTTAAACAAAGATGGTGGACGTATGGTGCTGCTTAAATACATTTAAGAGGAGGCTCAGGATGCCTCACAAATCACCTATAGTGCACTACTTTTGACCACATCCCAATGGGCTCTGGTCCAAAATAGTGCACTATATGGGGAATAGGTTGCTACTCAGCCCCAGACCCGAGGTCTATGATCTCTTTGGTTTGTCTCCTGTCTCCTAGTGGACATAGGTGTCAAAGCCCTCAGCACCATCCAGCTACCAGGAAGTGCTGATTGCTTGTGAACATTGATGCCTTTGTGTGAGTGGAGCAGAGCTGGAGGAACTAAGGCAATATCTAATGCTGTTTAGAGTAAGTTGGGCTGTGTCCCAAATGGCATAAAATCGGGTTTGTTTTCGAATTCTTTGTGGATCTGTGTAATCTGAGGGAAATATGTGTCTCTAATATGGTTTTACATTGGGCAGGAGATTAGGAAGTGCAGCTCAGTTTCCACCTCATTTTGTGGGAAGTGTGAGAGCCAGGTCTGCCTACGGCAGCCTTTCTCAATAGCTAT
Organism: Oncorhynchus tshawytscha; assembly: GCF_018296145.1. Classification (NCBI taxonomy): domain Eukaryota; kingdom Metazoa; phylum Chordata; class Actinopteri; order Salmoniformes; family Salmonidae; genus Oncorhynchus; species Oncorhynchus tshawytscha. Next base: position 56,765 of record NW_024608707.1, on the reverse strand, counting down.
GCTATTGAGTCTGTACATTTTGGGTCAGTCACTGTGGTAAGGTATCTGCCACTATGTACTCTCAGTTTAGTAGCATTCAAGTAGCCAAGTAGCAGTAGCCAAGTAGCATTCTAGTTGGCTGTTTTTTGTTTGTTAATTATTTCCAATGTGTCAAGTAATTATCTTTTTGTTTTCTCATGATTTGGTTGTGTCTAATTGTGTTGCTGTTCTGGTGCTCTGTGGGGTGTGTTTGTGTTTGTGAACAGAGCCCCAGGACCAGCTTGCTTAGGGACTCTTCTCCATGTTCATCTCTTTGTAGGTGATGGCTTTGTTATGGAAGGTTTGGGAATCGCTTCCTTTTAGGTGGTTGTAGAATTTAACGGCTCTTTTCTGGATTTTTTTCTGGATTTTGATAATTAGCGGGTATTGGCCTAATTCTGTTCTGCATGCATTATTTGGTGTTCTACGTTGTACATGGAGGATATTTTTTCGCAGAATTCTGCATGCAGAGTCTCAATTTGGTGTTTGTCCCATTTTGTGAATTCTTGGTTGGTGAGTGGACCCCAGACCTCACAACCATAAAGGGCAATGGGTTCTATAACTGATTCAAGTATTTTTAGCCAGATCCTAATTGGTATGTTGAATTTTATGTCCCTTTTGATGGCATAGAAGGCCCTTCTTGCCTTGTCTCTCAGATCGTTCACAGCTTTGTTGAAATGACCCGTGGCGCTGATGTTTAGGCCAAGGTATGTATAGTTTTTTGTGTGCTCTAGGGCAATGGTGTCTAGATGGAATTTGTATTTGTGGTCCTGGCAACTGGACCTTTTTTGGAACACCATTATTTTTGTCTTACTGAGATTTTCTGTCGGGGCCCAGGTCTGTGCAGAAGATCTAGGTGCTGCTGTAGGCCCTCCTTGGTTGGTGACAGAAGCACCAGATCATCAGCAAACAGTAGACATTTGACTTCAGATTGTAGTAGGTTGAGGCCGGGTGCTGCAGACTGTTCTAGTGCCCTTTCCAATTCGTTGACATATATGTTGAAGAGGATGGGGCTTAAACTGCATCCCTGTCTCACCCCACGGCCCTAGGACAATGCCTCGGGACTACCTGACATGATGACTCCTTGCTGTCTGTCCCCAGTCCACCTGGCCGTGCTGCTGCTCCAGTTTCAACTGTTCTGCCTTATTATTATACGACCATGCTGATCATTTATGAACATTTGAACATCTTGGCCATGTTCTGTTATAATCTCCACCCGGCACAGCCAGAAGAGGACTGGCTACCCCACATAGCCTGGTTCCTCTCTAGGTTTCTTCCTAGGTTTTGGCCTTTCTAGGGAGTTTTTCCTAGCCACCGTGCTTCTACACCTGCATTGCTTGCTGTTTGGGGTTTTAGGCTGGGTTTCTGTACAGCACTTTGAGATATCAGCTGATGTACGAAGGGCTATATAAATACATTTGATTTGATTTGGTAAGAAATGTGTATTTTTTGCCCATTTTAACCGCATGTTGTTGTTTGTCTACACGGATTTTATAATGTCGTATGTTTTTCCACCAACACCACTTTCCATCAGTTTGTATAGCAGACCCTCATGCCAAATTGAGTGGAAGGCTTTTTTCACTGAGGAAATGTATGAGTCAGCTGTTAATGATAATGCAGACGATTTTCCCAAGGTTGCTGTTGACCATTTCTCATTTCTCAAATGTATCTCCACGTTTTGTGGATTGGGGTGGTCAGTCCTTGGTTCCAAATATTGGGGAAGATGCCAGAGCTGAAGATGATGTTAAAGAGTTTTAGTTTAGCCAATTGGAATTTGTTGTTTGTATATTTGATCATTTCATTGAGGAGACCATCAACACCACAGACCTTTTTGGGTTGGAGGGTTTGTATTTTGTCCTGTAGTTCATTCAATGTAATTGGAGAATCCAGTGGGTTCTGGTCGTCTTTAATAGTTGATTCTAAGATTTGTATTTGATCATGTTTATGTTTTTGCTGTTTGTTATTTGTTATAGAACCAAAAGTTTGGAGAAGTGGTTTACACATACAACTCCATTTTGGATAGATAATTATTCGAGTTGTTGTTTGTTTAGTGTTTTCCAATTTTCCCAGAAGTGGTTAATCTATGGATTCTTCAGTTACGTTGAGCTGATTCCTGACGTGCTGTTCCTTCTTTTTCCGTAGAGTATTTCTGTATTGTTTTAGTGATTCACAATCTCTCTCTCACTCTCACTCACTCACTCACTCACTCACTCACTCACTCACTCACTCACTCACTCACTCACTCACTCACTCACTCACTCACTCACTCACTCACACACACACACACACACACACACACACACACACACACACACACACACACACACACACACACACACACACACACACACACACACACCTGGTGCCGTCACGCTCTCCTAACAATCTCTCTCTGTCACAATGAGAGCCTGTTGTCCTGTGGCTTCCCTCAGGAATGCATCCCTTTGTCTTTCTATGTTTGTCCCTTTCCTCTCCCTCTTTGACTGCTAGTATCAATAATCCACCTTTACCCTGTCTCTCTCCCCTCTGATAGTATAGTACCAATAATCCATTTCCTCTCTCCTTTACCCTTTCCCCTGTCTCTCTCCCTCTCTGATAGTATAGTACCAATAATCCACCTTTACCCTGTCTCTCTCCCCCTCTGATAGTACCAATAATCCACCTTTCCCCTGTCTGTCTCCCTCTCTGATAGTATAGTACCAATAATCCACCTTTCCCCTGTCTCTCTCCCTCTCTGATAGTACCAATAATCCTCCTTTACCCTGTCTGTTTCTTTACCCTGTCGGTTTCTTTACATACAGCCGAGAAGAACTACTGAATATAAGATCAGCGTCAACTCACCATCAGTACGACCAAGAATATGTTTTTCGCGATGCGGATCCTGTGTTCTGCTTTACAACCAGTGTAACCGAGTGGATCACATGCAGCGACCAAAAAAAAAAACGACTCAGAAAAAGAGGGAAACGAAGCGGTCTTCTGGTCAGACTCCGGAGACGGGCACATTGTGCACCACTCCCTAGCATTCTTCTTGCCAATGTCCAGTCTCTTGACAACAAGGTTGATGAAATCCGAGCAAGGGTAGCATTCCAGAGGGACATCAGAGACTGTAACGTTCTTTGCTTCACGGAAACATGGCTAACTGGAGAGACGCAATCCGAGCGGTGCAGCCAGCGGGTTTCTCCACGCATCGCGCCGACAGAAACAAACATCTTTCTGGTAAGAAGACGGGCGGGGGCGTATGTCTTATGGCCAACGTGACATGGTGTGATGAAAGAAACATACAGGAACTCAAATCCTTCTGTTCACCTGATTTAGAATTCCTCACAATCAAATGTAGACCGCATTATCTACCAAGAGAATTCTCTTCGATTATAATCACAGCCGTATATATCCCCCAAGCAGACACATCGATGGCTCTGAACGAACTTTATTTAACTCTCTGCAAACTGGAAACGATTTATCCGGAGGCTGCATTCATTGTAGCTGGGGATTTTAACAAGGCTAATCTGAAAACAAGACTCCTAAATTTTATCAGCATATCGATTGCGCAACCAGGGGTGGAAAGACCCTGGATCATTGTTACTCTAACTTCCGCGACGCATATAAGGCCCTGCCCCGCCCCCTTTCGGAAAAGCTGACCACGACTCCATTTTGTTGATCCCTGCCTACAGACAGAAACTAAAACAAGAAGCTCCCACGCTGAGGTCTGTCCAACGCTGGTCCGACCAAGCTGACTCCACACTCCAAGACTGCTTCCATCACGTGGACTGGGAGATGTTTCGTATTGCGTCAGACAACAACATTGACGAATACGCTGATACAGTGTGCGAGTTCATTAGAACGTGCGTTGAAGATGTCGTTCCCATAGCAACGATTAAAACATTCCCTAACCAGAAACCGTGGATTGATGGCAGCATTCGTGTGAAACTGAAGGCACGAACCACTGCTTTTAATCAGGGCAAGGTGTCTGGTAACATGACTGAATACAAACAGTGCAGCTATTCCCTCCGCAAGGCTATCAAACAAGCTAAGCGCCAGTACAGAGACAAAGTAGAATCTCAATTCAACGGCTCAGACACAAGAGGTATGTGGCAGGGTCTACAGTCAATCACGGACTACAGGAAGAAACCCAGCCCAGTCACGGACCAGGATGTCTTGCTCCCAGGCAGACTAAATAACTTTTTGCCCGCTTTGAGGACAATACAGTGCCACTGACACGGCCTGCAACGGAAACATGCGGTCTCTCCTTCACTGCAGCCGAAGTGAGTAAGACATTTAAACGTGTTAACCCTCGCAAGGCTGCAGGCCCAGACGGCATCCCCAGCCGCGCCCTCAGAGCATGCGCAGACCAGCTGGCCGGTGTGTTTACGGACATATTCAATCAATCCCTATACCAGTCTGCTGTTCCCACATGCTTCAAGAGGGCCACCATTGTTCCTGTTCCCAAGAAAGCTAAGGTAACTGAGCTAAACGACTACCGCCCGTAGCACTCACATCCGTCATCATGAAGTGCTTTGAGAGACTAGTCAAGGACCATATCACCTCCACCCTACCTGACACCCTTGACCCACTCCAATTTGCTTACCGCCCAAATAGGTCCACAGACGATGCAATCTCAACCACACTGCACACTGCCCTAACCCATCTGGACAAGAGGAATACCTATGTGAGAATGCTGTTCATCGACTACAGCTCGGCATTCAACACCATAGTACCCTCCAAGCTCGTCATCAAGCTCGAGACCCTGGGTCTCGACCCCGCCCTGTGCAACTGGGTACTGGACTTCCTGACGGGCCGCCCCCAGGTGGTGAGGGTAGGCAACAACATCTCCTCCCCGCTGATCCTCAACACTGGGGCCCCACAAGGGTGCGTTCTGAGCCCTCTCCTGTACTCCCTGTTCACCCACGACTGCGTGGCCATGCACGCCTCCAACTCAATCATCAAGTTTGCGGACGACACAACAGTGGTAGGCTTGATTACCAACAACGACGAGACGGCCTACAGGGAGGAGGTGAGGGCCCTCGGAGTGTGGTGTCAGGAAAATAACCTCACACTCAACGTCAACAAAACTAAGGAGATGATTGTGGACTTCAGGAAACAGCAGAGGGAACACCCCCATCCACATCGATGGAACAGTAGTGGAGAGGGTAGCAAGTTTTAAGTTCCTCGGCATACACATCACAGACAAACTGAATTGGTCCACTCACACAGACAGCATCGTGAGGAAGGCGCAGCAGCGCCTCTTCAACCTCAGGAGGCTGAAGAAATTCGGCTTGTCACCAAAAGCACTCACAAACTTCTACAGATGCACAATCGAGAGCATCCTGGCGGGCTGTATCACCGCCTGGTATGGCAACTGCACCGCCCTCAACCGTAAGGCTCTCCAGAGGGTAGTGAGGTCTGCACAACGCATCACCGGGGGCAAACTACCTGCCCTCCAGGACACCTACACCACCCGATGCTACAGGAAGGCCATAAAGATCATCAAGGACATCAACCACCCGAGCCACTGCCTGTTCACCCCGCTGCCATCCAGAAGGCGAGGTCAGTACAGGTGCATCAAAGCTGGGACCGAGAGACTGAAAAACAGCTTCTATCTCAAGGCCATCAGACTGTTAAACAGCCACCACTAACATTGAGTGGCTACTGCCAACACACTGTCAATGACACTGACTCTACTCCAGCCACTTTAATCATGGGAATTGATGGGAAATGATGTAAATATATCACTAGCCACTTTAAACAATGCTACCTTATATAATGTTACTTACCCTACATTGTTCATCTCATATGCATACGTTGATACTGTACTCTATATCATCGACTGCATCCTTATGTAATACATGTATCACTAGCCACTTTAACTATGCCACTTGGTTTACATACTTATCTCATATGTATATACTGTACTCGATATCATCTACTGTATCTTGCCTATGCTGCTCTGTACCATCACTCATTCATATATCCTTATGTACATATTCTTTATCCCCTTACACTGTGTATGACAGTAGTTTTTTTTGGAATTGTTAGTTAGATTACTTGCTCGTTATTACTGCATTGTTGGAACTAGAAGCACAAGCATTTCGCTACACTCGCATTAACATCTGCTAACCATGTGTATGTGACAAATACAATTTGATTTGATTTGATTTTATTTCTGTCCCTCTCTGATAGTATAGTACCAATAATCCACCTTTCCCTGTCTCTCCCTCTCTGATAGTACCAATAATCCTCCTTTACCCTGTCTGTCCCTCTGATAGTACCAATAATCCTCCTTTCCCCTGTCTGTCCCTCTCTGATAGTATAGTACCAATAATCCTCCTTTACCCTGTCTGTCCCTCTCTGATAGTATAGTACCAATAATCCTCCTTTACCCTGTCTGTCCCTCTCTGATAGTACCAATAATCCTCCTTTCCCCTGTCTGTCCCTCTCTGATAGTACCAATAATCCTCCTTTACCCTGTCTGTCCCTCTCTGATAGTACCAATAATCCTCCTTTCCCCTGTCTGTCCCTCTCTGATAGTACCAATAATCCTCCTTTCCCCTGTCTCTCCCTCTCTGATAGTACCAATAATCCACCTTTCCCCTGTCTCTCCCTCTCTGATAGTACCAATAATCCTCCTTTCCCCTGTCTGTCCCTCTGATAGTACCAATAATCCACCTTTCCCCTGTCTGTCCCTCTCTGATAGTACCAATAATCCACCTTTCCCCTGTCTCTCCCTCTGATAGTACCAATAATCCACCTTTCCATTCTGTCAGATATTGTTTGGCTCTGAGTTTTGACTCTGTCTCCGCCACATGCAGATGGTCACCCATCAGTTCAGTCTTGTGTTCCTCCTATTGCGGAAGGCCTTGTGTGTTCCTGATAAAACCCTTCAATTCCCTGGAGGTCCCAGAGCCTTGTTTGTACTGGAGGTGGGTCCATGTTTACGTCTTGGCCTGGTAATCAGAGAGGAGAAGGAGGAGTTCCTAGTTCCAACTCCACTATACTGTAGCTGACAGTGTAGAGACTCATTAGGGCTTTCTCTTTGTCTGGCAGTAATAGTGGACAGGGAGGTTTCAGAGAGGGACGTGGTTTGGCAGTAATAGTGGACAGGGAGGTTCAGAGAGGGACGTGGTCTGGAAGTAATAGTGGACAGGGAGGTTCAGAGAGGGGCGTGGTCTGGCAGTAATAGTGGACAGGGAGGTTCAGAGAGGGGCGTGGTCTGGCAGTAATAGTGGACAGAGAGGGTCAGAGAGGGGAGTGGTCTGGCAGTAATAGTGGACAGGGAGGGTCAGAGAGGGGTGTGGTCTGGCAGTAATAGTGGACAGGGAGGTTCAGAGAGGGGCGTGGTCTGGTAGTAGTAGTGAACAGGGAGGGTCAGAGAGGGGCGTGGTCTGGCAGTAATAGTGGACAGGGAGGGTCAGAGAGGGGTGTGGTCTGGCAGTAATAGTGGACAGGGAGGTTCAGAGAGGGGCGTGGTCTGGCAATAATAGTGGACAGGGAGGGTCAGAGAGGGGCGTGGTCTGGCAGTAATAGTGGACAGGGAGGGTCAGAGAGGGGCGTGGTCTGGCAGTACATATTGTCACTCCATTGCAATGGGGAGGAAACAGTGTTATAATTAACAGATTGATGATCTAACCAGTTGGTAAAAGCACAAACATGCTAGCTTTTATTTTTATTTATTTAATGTAACCTTTATTTAACCTTTATTTATCTAGGCAAGTTAGTTTTTAAGAACAAATTCTTATTTACAATGACAGCCTACCAAAAGGCTTCCTGTGGGGATGGGGGCTGGATTAAAAATAATACAAAAATATAAATATATATCAATATAGGACAAAACACACATCATGACAAGAGAGACAACACAAAGTGCAAGAAGGTAGAGACAACAATACATCATGCAAAGCGGCCACAACTGTCAGTAAGAGTGTCCATGATTGAGTCTTTGACTGAAGAGATTGAGATAAAACTGTCCACTTTGAGTGTTTGTTGCAGCTCGTTCCAGTCGCTAGCTGCAGCGAACTGAAAAGACGAGCGACCCAGGGATGTGTGTGCTATGGGGACCTTTAACAGAATGTGACTGGCAGAACGGGTGTTGTATGTGGAGCATGAGGGCTGCAGTAGATATCTCAGATAGAGGAGAGTGAGGCCTAAGAGGGTTTTATAAATAATCATCAACCAGTGGGTCTTGTGATGGGTTCAGAGATGACCAGTTTACAGAGGAGTTGGTGGCAAATCTGATGGCCAAATGGTAAAGAACATCTAGCCGCTCGAGAGCACCCTCACCTGCCGATCTATAAATTACGTCTCTATAATCTAGCATGGGTTGGATGGTCATCTGAATCAGGGTTAGTTTGGCAGCTGGGGTGAAAGAGGAGCGATTACGATAGAGGAAACCAAGTCTAGAATTAACTTTAGCCTGCAGCTTTGATATATGCTGAGAGAAGGACAGTGTACTGTCTAGCCATACTCCCAAGTACTTGTATGAGGTGACAACATCAAGCTCCTAAACCCTCAGAGGTAGTAATCACACCTGTGGGGAGAGGGGTGTTCTTCTTACCAAACCACATGACCTTTGTTTTGGAGAGGTTCAGAACAAGATGAATGTTGGAGAAGCGTTGAACACAAAATCCAGGGAGGGACCAGCTGAGTATAAGACTGTATCATCTGTATATAAATGGATGAGAGAGATTCCTACTGCCTGAGCTATGTTGTTGATGTAAATTGAGGAGAGTGTTGGGCCTAGGATCGAGCCTTGGGGTACTCCCTTGGTGAGAGGCAGTGGCTAAGACAGCAGATGTTCTGACTTTATACACTTCACATCTTTGAGCGAGGTAGTTAGCAAACCAGGCCAAAGACACCAATACTCCTTAGCCGGCCCACAAGAATGGAATGGTCTACCGTATCAAAAGCTTTGGCCAAGTCAATAAAAATATCAGCACAACATTGCTTAGAATCAAGGGCAATGGTGACATCATTGAGGACGTTTAAGGCTGCAGTGACACATCCACAACCTGATCGGAAACCAGATTACATACCAGAGAGAATGCTGTAGACATCAAGAATGTTTTTCCAATGCTTTTTGATAAACAGAGCAAAATAGAAATAGGCCTATAACAGTTAGGATCAGCTTGATCTCCCCCTTTAAATAAAGGAGGAACCGTGGCTGCCTTCCAAGCAATGGGAACCTCCCCAGAGAGGAGAGACAGGTTAAAAAGGTCGCAGATAGGCTAGGCGATGATAGGGGCAGATCATAGCTATCTGTCTGTTACTTGGCATAACTGAACTGTTTTGTCTCTGCTGACACAATGTTGCTAATGTTGGTGTTACACGTTGTTTATTGTGGTAACCTGCTGGAGTAACAGGCCTGTGTAGTTGTAGGGTCCTAATGTGAAGTGTTCACTGCTCAGGGCGCTGCTCTTTGTTAGGCCTGCTGTGGGATCCTGTGCTGTTTGGCTTTTCTATTGGAACTTTGACTCATAGCTCCGACCTCCTTGTCTGGGTTCTATGTTTATCGGTTGCCTGGCAACAGCTTCAGCAGCCAGGATACAGCAGAGTTCTGTAATTATGAGAACCAAGTCAGGAGCCTAACCGACCCAACACCATATAAAACAGTCAAATGCCAGAGAGAGACACCCTCGTCTCTTTTCTGCCCTTTTCAGCTTTTTCACAGAGGGCTAATTTTAAACATGAACTATGACTGCAGAGAAATAGCCCTCCTGAGCTTATTTTGGTCACAACCCAAGTGACGCCGCGTTCCCCACATAGAACTCTAGGGCTCTGGTCAAAAGTAGTGCACTATATAGGGAATAGGGTTCCGTTTTGGGATGCAGACTTTGTTTTGGGCAGGATTCTGCCTGCAGGATTGGTTATGAATCACAGTTGCATATCTTCCATCTGATCAAAACATGTTGATCTATGGTGACTCACCTCCAAAACACCTCATTCCCCCCTGAGGTTGACATCTCTACGGTGACTCACCTCCAAAACACCTCATTCCCCCCTGACTCCCCTGAGGTTGATATCTCTACGGTGACTCATCTCCAAAACACCTCATTCCCCCTGAGGTTGACATCTCTACGACTCACCTCTGAGGTTGACATCTCTACGGTGACTCACCTCCAAAACACCTCATTCCCCCTGACTCCCCTGGTTGACATCTCTACGGTGACTCACCTCCAAAACACCTCATTCCCCCTGACTCCCCTGGTTGACATCTCTACGGTGACTCACCTCCAAAACACCTCATTCCCCCTGACTCCCCTGGGTTGACATCTCTACGGTGACTCACCTCCAAAACACCTCATTCCCCCCTGACTCCCCTGAGGTTGACATCTCTACGGTGACTCACCTCCAAAACACCTCATTCCCCCTGACTCCCCTGAGGTTGACATCTCTGGTGACTCACCTCCAAAACACCTCATTCCCCCTGACTCCCCTGAGGTTGACATCTCTACGGTGACTCACCTCCAAAACACCTCATTCCCCCTGACTCCCCTGAGGTTGACATCTCTACGGTGACTCACCTCCAAAACACCTCATTCCCCCATCTGGTGACTCACCTCCAAAACACCTCATTCCCCCTGACATCTCCCTGGTGACATCTCCTCACCTCCAAACACCTCATTCCCCCTGACTCCCCTGAGGTTGACATCTCTACGGTGACTCACCTCCAAAACACCTCATTCCCCCTGACTCCCCTGGGGTTGACATCTCTACGGTGACTCACCTCCAAAACACCTCATTCCCCCTGACTCCCTGAGGTTGACATCTCTACCTCACCTCCAAAACACCTCATTCCCCCCTGACTCCCCTGGGGTTGACATCTCTACGGTGACTCACCTCCAAAACACCTCATTCCCCCTGACTCCCCTGAGGTTGACATCTCTACGGTGACTCACCTCCAAAACACCTCATTCCCCCTGAGGTTGACATCTCTACGGTGACTCACCTCCAAAACACCTCATTCCCCCTGACTCCCCTGAGGTTGACATCTCTACGGTGACTCACCTCCAAAACACCTCATTCCCCCTGACTCCCCTGAGGTTGACATCTCTACGGTGACTCACCTCCAAAACACCTCATTCCCCCTGACTCCCCTGGGGTTGACATCTCTACGGTGACTCACCTCCAAAACACCTCATTCCCCCTGACTCCCCTGAGGTTGACATCTCTACGGTGACTCACCTCCAAAACACCTCATTCCCCCTGACTCCCCTGGGGTTGACATCTCACATTGTTTCATTAATCTGAAACAACTTTCTGCACTGACTTGATGTTAACTTTTCCTCAACCTTCATCTACCTTGGTTTGAAATGAGGGCTCAGCTTCATAAAAGAGCCAGGTAGGTCTGAGACTGTAAACTGTTTCCATAAAGCTTCATCAGTGGATCACGCTGCAGTTAGTGTTTCTGCTATCACACTGTTCCTTTGGCCCTGTCTAGTTATGAAGAACTGACTTGGGCTCATGCTGAAACGGACTGGCATCCAGACCAGAGGAATATCTGCTCCCTCCAAAATGGCACCCTCTTCCCTATATAGTGCACTACTTTTGACTAGAGCCATATGGACCCTGGTCTAAAGTAGTGCCCTATATAGGGAATAGGGTTCCATTTGGGATGCGTGCAACATATCCTAACCCTGTGAGCAACGGCAGGTAGCCTAGTGGATAGAGCGTCGGACTAGTAACCGAAAGGTTGCTAGGTCGAATCCCCGAGCTGACAAGGTAAAAATCTGTCATTCTGACCAAGGCAGTTAACCCACTAGGCCGTCATTGTAAATAAGAATGAGTTGTTAACTGACTGCCTAGTTAAATAAAGGTAAACACCTATGAATGTCAGTTCAATATGTTTAGCTTTACATCAGATTAGTGGTCTGTGTTTGTCAGACGGTTGGGTTCCTTTGGCTGTGTTTGTGTCTATTAGGACCATCATTAGCTGTTGCCAAGACAGCAGCTCCTCTTCCTGGGGTCCAAACACATTAAGGCACCTACATTACATCTAACACAAAAGATGAAACACCACATCATAACATGGAATACACTGTCATGGACTTATAGGACTGAGACAAGTAGAGATAGTGTGACTAACTTACACAGCACTAACACACACACACACACACACAGCACTACCACAAGGTGACCTATGGCTTGAGCGGGTGGGGAGCACTGAGCTCTGATCTGGACAAAACATCTGAAATATCAGCTTGAAACAAGAGGACAGACATCTGTAACCCAACACTAAGGCTACACACACACAGACACACACAGACACACACAGACACACACACACACACACACACACACACACACACACACACACACACACACACACACACACACCACCCAACTACCTGGTGGTGTAGAATCACAGAATTAGAGCCTTGTTGACAGCCAAGCAGAGGGGAAAGTGTGTGTGGTTGACAGGAGGTTAAAGGGGTTGGAGGCATAGTAAATCTGGGGGTAGGGTATTTGTGGATAATAATCGGCTACAGATTGGGATGGGCATTACTACATCTGGGGAAGGGCACACACCCACACTAGGGGAGGGCTATGCCAGCTCTGGAGGTGGTGTGCCAGGCCACAGTAACTCTCTGCCCATGGCGTGCTGCTTCCAGTTACAGATGTATGTCGTTTGTGTGTAACTCTACGTGTGTGTGTGTGGGGGGGGGGACTCAGTCTGGGCTGTGGAAGGAAATGTACCAGGATTATGTCATAAAGCTGTAGAACACCAGAGACAGTTGGAGACTCCCAGAGCTCTGTCATAAAGCTGTAGAACACCAGAGACAGTCTGAGCCTCCAGAGCTCTGTCATAAAGCTGTAGAACATCAGAGACAGTCTGAGACTCCCAGAGCTCTGTCATGAAGCTGTAGAACACCAGAGACAGTCTGAGACTCCCAGAGCTCTGTCATAAAGCTGTAGAACACCAGAGAGAGTCTGAGACTCCCAGAGCTCTGTCATAAAGCTGTAGAACACCAGATACAGTCTGAGCCTCCCAGAGCTCTGTCATAAAGCTGTAGAACACCAGATACAGTCTGAGCCTCCCAGAGCTCTGTCATAAAGCTGTAGAACACCAGAGACAGTCTGAGCCGCCCAGAGCTCTGTCATAAAGCTGTAGAACACCTGAGACAGTCTGAGCCGCCCAGAGCTCTGTCATAAAGCTGTAGAACACCAGAGACAGTCTGAGCCTCCCAGAGCTCTGTCATAAAGCTGTAGAACACCAGAGACAGTCTGAGCCTCCCAGAGCTCTGTCATAAAGCTGTAGAACACCAGAGACAGTCTGAGCCGCCCAGATCTCTGCAACATGGTACTGCTGAATTTGAAACCAGGACACAAAGTCTGCATTCCCAATGGCTCCCTATTCCCTACATTCCCCTCTTGGTCCAGGTGTAAAGTAGTACACTGCACTACAACAGGTGATAGAAAAGGAGACGTGGAGACACACCACAGGTGTTATTTCATTTGATTTAAATGGAGCATATAGTTGGTTAAATACAGAAGTTATAACTTTGTCACCATTTAGACTGTAGTCAGGTTCTGGCAGCTGGTCAAAGACATAATATCTGCTGACAATCTGTCAGATTGGGAAATGTGAATGTGTGTTTCTATGTCCCTTTCTCAGATTAGTCTCTCTCTCTCTCTCTCTCTCTCTCTCTCTGTCTGTCTCTCTCTCTCTCTCTCTCTCTCTCTCTCTCTCCTCTCTCTCCAAACTCTCTTTCCCTCTAGCCCTCCCCTCCCTCCCTCCCTCCCTCCCTCCCTCCCTCCCTCCCTCCCTCCCTCCCTCCCTCCCTCCCTCCCTCCCTCCCTCTGTCTGTCTGCTGTCTGTCTGTCTGTCTGTCTGTCTGTCTGTCTGTCTGTCTGTCTGTCTGTCTGTCTGTCTGTCTTTCTCTCTCTCTGTCTCTCTTACTCTTTCTCTCTTTCTCTCCCTCTCTTTCTCTCTCTCTCTTTGGGCAGGTGGGCCACTCAGTGATCATTTAATCTGGGCTGTTGTCTGCAGGGGCATAAATCAGAGTAGAGCTCTGTGTGCCATAATAACACACTGGCCTTAATCCTAAACACATAACCACAGGGGACCTCCTCTCCTCTCCTCTCCTCTCCTCTCCTCTCACTCTCTCCTCTCCTCTCCTCTCCTCTCCTCTCCTCTCCTCTCCTCTCTTCCTCTTCTCTCTCCCTCTCCTCTCCCTCCCCTCTACTAGTTCTTTGTTTCTGGCCATTTTGAGCCTGTAATTGAACCCACAAATGCTGAAGCTCCAGACACTCAACTAGTCTAAAGAAGGACAGTTTTATTGATTCTTTAATCAGTACAACAGTTTTCAGCTGTGCTAACATAATTGCAAAATGATTTACCACTGATAAATCCTAGCCTTTTAAAATGATAAAGTTGTATTAGCTCTTTGTGTATAACTCTCTGTGGTGGAAGAAGGTGGGACCAAAGCTGGGCTGTGGAAGGAAATGTTCATATTTAAAAAAAAACTGAACACCAACAAAACATCTGTCTGGCTCCAGCCCTCAGACAGATGTTACTATGTTGACAGCTCTGAGACAGACAGATGTTTGTCATGACAGCTCTGATGTTACTTTGACAGCTCCAGCCCAGGCAGACAGATGTTACTATGAGACAGCTGGAGCCCAGACAGTCAAAATGCTGTAGAACTCCAGAGACAGACAGATGTTTATGTTGAAGCTCCAGCCCAGACAGACAGTGTTACCTCCCACAGCTCTGTCCAGACAGACAGATGTTACTATGTTGACAGCTCCAGCCCAGACAGACAGATGTTACTGTTGACAGCTCCAGCCCAGACAGACAGATGTTACTGTTGACAGCTCCAGCCCAGACAGACAGATGTTACTGTTGAAGCTGTAGCCCAGACAGACAGATGTTACTATGTTGAGCTCCAGCCCAGACAGACAGATGTTACTGTTGACAGCTCCAGCCCAGACAGACAGATGTTACTATGTTGACAGCTCCAGCCCAGACAGACAGATGTTACTATGTTGACAGCTCCAGCCCAGACAGACAGATGTTACTAGTTGACAGCTCCAGCCCTGACAGACAGATGTTACTATGTTGACAGCTCCAGCCCAGACAGACAGATGTTACTATGTTGACAGCTCCAGCCCAGACAGACAGATGTTACTCTGTTGACAGCTCCAGCCCAGACAGACAGATGTTACTATGTTGACAGCTCCAGCCCAGACAGACAGATGTTACTATGTTGACAGCTCCAGCCCAGACAGACAGATGTTACTGTTGACAGCTCCAGCCCAGACAGACAGATGTTACTATGTTGACAGCTCCAGCCCAGACAGACAGATGTTACTATGTTGACAGCTCCAGCCCAGACAGACAGATGTTACTATGTTGACAGCTCCAGCCCAGACAGACAGATGTTACTATGTTGACAGCTCCAGCCCAGACAGACAGATGTTACTATGTTGACAGCTCCAGCCCAGACAGACAGATGTTACTATGTTGACAGCTCCAGCCCAGACAGACAGATGTTACTATGTTGACAGCTCCAGCCCAGACAGACAGATGTTACTATGTTGACAGCTCCAGCCCAGACAGACAGATGTTACTATGTTGACAGCTCCAGCCCAGACAGACAGATGTTACTATGTTGACAGCTCCAGCCCAGACAGACAGATGTTACTATGTTGACAGCTCCAGCCCAGACAGACAGATGTTACTATGTTGACAGCTCCAGCCCAGACAGACAGATGTTACTATGTTGACAGCTCCAGCCCAGACAGACAGATGTTACTATGTTGACAGCTCCAGCCCAGACAGACAGATGTTACTATGTTGACAGCTCCAGCCCAGACAGACAGATGTTACTGTTGACAGCTCCAGCCCAGACAGACAGATGTTACTATGTTGACAGCTCCAGCCCAGACAGACAGATGTTACTATGTTGACAGCTCCAGCCCAGACAGACAGATGTTACTATGTTGACAGCTCCAGCCCAGACAGACAGATGTTACTATGTTGACAGCTCCAGCCCAGACAGACAGATGTTACTATGTTGACAGCTCCAGCCCAGACAGACAGATGTTACTGTTGACAGCTCCAGCCCAGACAGACAGATGTTACTATGTTGACAGCTCCAGCCCAGACAGACAGATGTTACTATGTTGACAGCTCCAGCCCAGACAGACAGATGTTACTATGTTGACAGCTCCAGCCCAGACAGACAGATGTTACTATGTTGACAGCTCCAGCCCAGACAGACAGATGTTACTATGTTGACAGCTCCAGCCCAGACAGACAGATGTTACTATGTTGACAGCTCCAGCCCAGACAGACAGATGTTACTATGTTGACAGCTCCAGCCCAGACAGACAGATGTTACTATGTTGACAGCTCCAGCCCAGACAGACAGATGTTACTATGTTGACAGCTCCAGCCCAGACAGACAGATGTTACTATGTTGACAGCTCCAGCCCAGACAGACAGATGTTACTATGTTGACAGCTCCAGCCCAGACAGACAGATGTTACTATGTTGACAGCTCCAGCCCAGACAGACAGATGTTACTATGTTGACAGCTCCAGCCCAGACAGACAGATGTTACTATGTTGACAGCTCCAGCCCAGACAGACAGATGTTACTATGTTGACAGCTCCAGCCCAGACAGACAGATGTTACTATGTTGACAGCTCCAGCCCAGACAGACAGATGTTACTATGTTGACAGCTCCAGCCCAGACAGACAGATGTTACTGTTGACAGCTCCAGCCCAGACAGACAGATGTTACTATGTTGACAGCTCCAGCCCAGACAGACAGATGTTACTATGTTGACAGCTCCAGCCCAGACAGACAGATGTTACTATGTTGACAGCTCCAGCCCAGACAGACAGATGTTACTATGTTGACAGCTCCAGCCCAGACAGACAGATGTTACTATGTTGACAGCTCCAGCCCAGACAGACAGATGTTACTATGTTGACAGCTCCAGCCCAGACAGACAGATGTTACTATGTTGACAGCTCCAGCCCAGACAGACAGATGTTACTATGTTGACAGCTCCAGCCCAGACAGACAGATGTTACTATGTTGACAGCTCCAGCCCAGACAGACAGATGTTACTATGTTGACAGCTCCAGCCCAGACAGACAGATGTTACTATGTTGACAGCTCCAGCCCAGACAGACAGATGTTACTATGTTGACAGCTCCAGCCCAGACAGACAGATGTTACTATGTTGACAGCTCCAGCCCAGACAGACAGATGTTACTATGTTGACAGCTCCAGCCCAGACAGACAGATGTTACTATGTTGACAGCTCCAGCCCAGACAGACAGATGTTACTATGTTGACAGCTCCAGCCCAGACAGACAGATGTTACTATGTTGACAGCTCCAGCCCAGACAGACAGATGTTACTATGTTGACAGCTCCAGCCCAGACAGACAGATGTTACTATGTTGACAGCTCCAGCCCAGACAGACAGATGTTACTATGTTGACAGCTCCAGCCCAGACAGACAGATGTTACTATGTTGACAGCTCCAGCCCAGACAGACAGATGTTACTATGTTGACAGCTCCAGCCCAGACAGACAGATGTTACTATGTTGACAGCTCCAGCCCAGACAGACAGATGTTACTATGTTGACAGCTCCAGCCCAGACAGACAGATGTTACTATGTTGACAGCTCCAGCCCAGACAGACAGATGTTACTATGTTGACAGCTCCAGCCCAGACAGACAGATGTTACTATGTTGACAGCTCCAGCCCAGACAGACAGATGTTACTATGTTGACAGCTCCAGCCCAGACAGACAGATGTTACTATGTTGACAGCTCCAGCCCAGACAGACAGATGTTACTATGTTGACAGCTCCAGCCCAGACAGACAGATGTTACTATGTTGACAGCTCCAGCCCAGACAGACAGATGTTACTATGTTGACAGCTCCAGCCCAGACAGACAGATGTTACTATGTTGACAGCTCCAGCCCAGACAGACAGATGTTACTATGTTGACAGCTCCAGCCCAGACAGACAGATGTTACTATGTTGACAGCTCCAGCCCAGACAGACAGATGTTACTATGTTGACAGCTCCAGCCCAGACAGATGTTACTAGACAGACAGATGTTACTATGTTGACAGCTCCAGCCCAGACAGACAGATGTTACTATGTTGACAGCTCCAGCCCAGACAGACAGATGTTACTATGTTGACAGCTCCAGCCCAGACAGACTGTTACTATGTTGACAGCTCCAGCCCAGACAGACAGATGTTACTATGTTGACAGCTCCAGCCCAGACAGACAGATGTTACTATGTTGACAGCTCCAGCCCAGACAGACAGATGTTACTATGTTGACAGCTCCAGCCCAGACAGACAGATGTTACTATGTTGACAGCTCCAGCCCAGACAGACAGATGTTACTATGTTGACAGCTCCAGCCCAGACAGACAGATGTTACTATGTTGACAGCTCCAGCCCAGACAGACAGATGTTACTATGTTGACAGCTCCAGCCCAGACAGACAGATGTTACTATGTTGACAGCTCCAGCCCAGACAGACAGATGTTACTATGTTGACAGCTCCAGCCCAGACAGACAGATGTTACTATGTTGACAGCTCCAGCCCAGACAGACAGATGTTACTGTTGACAGCTCCAGCCCAGACAGACAGATGTTACTGTTGACAGCTCCAGCCCAGACAGACAGCTGTTACTATGTTGACAGCTCCAGCCCAGACAGACAGATGTTACTATGTTGACAGCTCCATCCCAGACAGACAGATGTTAGTATGTTGACAGCTCCAGCCCAGACAGTCAGATGTTACTATGTTGACAGCTCCAGCCCAGACAGACAGATGTTACTATGTTGACAGCTCCAGCCCAGACAGACAGATGTTACTGTTGACAGCTCCAGCCCAGACAGACAGATGTTACTATGTTGACAGCTCCAGCCCAGACAGACAGATGTTACTATGTTGACAGCTCCAGCCCAGACAGACAAATGTTACTATGTTGACAGCTCCAGCCAGTTGGTTTTTGTTGTTGCTCTGTTTTTAGTGTCAGTGCTCATCGTTCTATCTGCCCTCAGTAGAAACCACACACCCATTGAGCAGTATGGTCTGAGTGGAGCACCAAGCCTTAGTCTATCTGGTTGAGTCCATGTGGCTGGCTACGCCCCAGCCGTGGTGGCTGCCAGCTCTGCTGTGTTGCTCACTGAAGGTGATGCCATGGGCACTGCCAGGATTTTATCTCGTCTCTCCCCCTCTCTCTCCATCCCCCTCTCTCTCTCTCTCTCCACTCACTCTTGTCATCCCCCTCTCCATCTCTGTCACTCTTTCTCTCTGTTTCATGTCTCTTCTGGAGGGCTATCCTGATTGGCCACCCGTGTGTGAAACTGTAGGGTCACTGAGGGGTCTAGGCGTTGCCAGGTGACTGTCAAATGTTATTACTGTAGTGGAGCATGTCTCTGCTGCCAGGTAGACTGTCCATGGGGAATGTTATTACTGTAGTGGAGCATGTCTCTGCTGCCAGGTAGACTGTCCATGGGGAATGTTATTACTGTAGTGGAGCATGTCTCTGCTGCCAGGTAGACTGTCCATGGGGAATGTTATTACTGTAGTGGAGCATGTCTCTGCTGCCAGGTAGACTGTCCATGGGGAATGTTATTACTGTAGTGGAGCATGTCTCTGCTGCCAGGTAGACTGTCCATGGGGAATGTTATTACTGTAGTGGCATGTCTCTGCTGCCAGGTAGCTTTGGGACTGAGAGACTGTCCATGGGGAATGTTATTAGAACTGTAGTGGAGCATGTCTCTGCTGCCAGGTAGACTGTCCATGGGGAATGTTATTACTGTAGTGGAGCATGTCTCTGCTGCCAGGTAGACTGTCCATGGGGAATGTTATTACTGTAGTGGAGCATGTCTCTGCTGCCAGGTAGACTGTCCATGGGACTGAGAGACATACTGTGCACGCTGACTGTATTTTATTAGTAACAGTCTAGTAGTTCTAATAGTTTGTCTATAGGGTCGTTCTTCAGCTATCACTGATGACAGAAAACAATCTCTTCACACCATAACGCCTTGGTAAGAGCAGTTGTTTTTGCTGTGACGTTATCTCTCATCCCAGATACCAGCATCTTGTGAGATCAGCTGCCAAGGGAAGAACAGTAAGTCCTGTGTTTGTCATGTTTGTAGTGCATACTCAGGGAGAACAAGGTGTAGATTCACGCGCAGGGCGCGGCAGATGTTATTAAGCCTTGGCAGGAATCATGGTCACAGGCAGGAAATGGTCGAACACAGGTAGGAAGTCAAAAACAAACAATAGCTCACAACCACACAAACAGAAAGAACTGGACTAAACAGGGAGCTGATGAGACCAGGTGAGAAACGAACACAGGTGAAAACAATGAAAAGAAATGAAAGGCAGGGCTACGTTCCAGAACACAAAGAGACAGGGCTACGTTCCAGAACACAAAGAGACAGGGCTACGTTCCAGAACACAAAGAGACAGGGCTACGTTCCAGAACACAAAGAGACAGGGCTACGTTCCAGAACACAAAGAGACAGGGCTACGTTCCAGAACACAAAGAGACAGGGCTACGTTCCAGAACACAAAGAGACAGGGCTAGAACACAAAGTTCCAGAACACAAAGAGACAGGGCTACGTTCCAGAACACAAAGAGACAGGGCTACGTTCCAGAACACAAAGAGACAGGGCTACGTTCCAGAACACAAAGAGACAGGGCTACGTTCCAGAACACAAAGAGACAGGGCTACGTTCCAGAACACAAAGAGACAGGGCTACGTTCCAGAACACAAAGAGACAGGGCTACGTTCCAGAACACAAAGAGACAGGGCTACGTTCCAGAACACAAAGAGACAGGGCTACGTTCCAGAACACAAAGAGACAGGGCTACGTTCCAGAACACAAAGAGACAGGGCTACGTTCCAGAACACAAAGAGACAGGGCTACGTTCCAGAACACAAAGAGACAGGGCTACGTTCCAGAACACAAAGAGACAGGGCTACGTTCCAGAACACAAAGAGACAGGGCTACGTTCCAGAACACAAAGAGACAGGGCTACGTTCCAGAACACAAAGAGACAGGGCTACGTTCCAGAACACAAAGAGACAGGGCTACGTTCCAGAACACAAAGAGACAGGGCTACGTTCCAGAACACAAAGAAACAGGGCTACGTTCCAGAACACAAAGAGACAGGGCTACGTTCCAGAACACAAAGAGACAGGGCTACGTTCCAGAACACAAAGAGACAGGGCCAGAACACAAAGAGACAGGGCTACGTTCCAGAACACAAAGAAACAGGGCTACGTTCCAGAACACAAAGAGACAGGGCTACGTTCCAGAACACAAAGAGACAGGGCTACGTTCCAGAACACAAAGAGACAGGGCTACGTTCCAGAACACAAAGAGACAGGGCTACGTTCCAGAACACAAAGAGACAGGGCTACGTTCCAGAACACAAAGAAACAGGGCTACGTTCCAGAACACAAAGAGACAGGGCTACGTTCCAGAACACAAAGAAACAGGGCTACGTTCCAGAACACAAAGAGACAGGGCTATGTTCCAGAACACAAGAAGACAGGGCTACGTTCCAGAACACAAAGAGACAGGGCTACGTTCCAGAACACAAAGAGACAGGGCTACGTTCCAGAACACAAAGAGACAGGGCTACGTTCCAGAACACAAAGAGACAGGGCTACGTTCCAGAACACAAAGAGACAGGGCTATGTTCCAGAACACAAAGAGACAGGGCTACGTTCCAGAACACA
>NW_024608707.1:25000-27500 GCF_018296145.1 Oncorhynchus tshawytscha | reverse complement strand
AGCTTTAGCCAGGCACTCTAGCAGAAATTACTGCCTAGTCTGCTAAATCCTGAATACAACTTCAAATTAGTTTCCCCTCAAACTCTGTCTGTCTGTCTGTCTGTCTGTCTGTCTGTCTGTCTGTCTGTCTGTCGAGAAGCTCTCCCTATCAGACCCCTTCAGTGGCCGTCCCCATCCGTGACTATAGAGGAGCTCTGTCTATCAGACCCCTTCAGTGGCCGTCCCCATCCGTGACTATAGAGGAGCTCTGTCTATCAGACCCCTTCAGTGGTCGTCCCCATCCGTGACTATAGAGGAGCTCTCCCTATCAGACCCCTTCAGTGGTCCCCATCCGTGTCCCCATCCCCCTTCAGTGACTATATAGAGGAGCTCTCCCTATCAGACCCCTTCAGTGGCCGTCCCCATCCGTGATTATAGAGGAGCTCTCCCTATCAGACCCCTTCAGTGGCCGTCCCCATCCGTGACTATAGAGGAGCTCTCCCTATCAGACCCCTTCAGTGGCCGTCCCCATCCGTGACTATAGAGGAGCTCTCCCTATCAGACCCCTTCAGTGGTCGTCCCCATCCGTGACTATAGAGGAGCTCTCCCTATCAGACCCCTTCAGTGGCCGTCCCCATCCGTGACTATAGAGGAGCTCTCCCTATCAGACCCCTTCAGTGGTCGTCCCCATCCATGACTATAGAGGAGCTCTCCCTATCAGACCCCTTCAGTGGTCGTCCCCATCCGTGACTATAGAGGAGCTCTCCCTATCAGACCAGGGAAGAAAAAATGGCTTAAGTTAAATCAAATCAGATCAAATGTAATTTGTCACATGCCAAATACAACAAGTGTAGACTTACAGTGAAATGCTGACTTACAAGCCCTTAACCAACAATGCAGTTTTAAGAAAAAATTGATAAGTAAAAAATATAGAATTAAAAATAAAGGATCACCAATATATTTAATAAAAATATATTGGTCTGTATACCAAACGTCTCAGAGTAGGAGTGCTGATCTAGGATCAGGTCCCCCTGTCCATCGTATTTATTATTATTATCTAAAAGGCAAATCTGATCCTAAATCAGCACTATGAGACACTAGATACATACAGCCCCTCAGCACTCTGACACTAGATACATACTGTACAGCCCCTGAAATATTGGAGCCAGTTGAATCCCTCTAATTCAAATAAAATCAAATCAAATCCAATTTTATTTGCCACATACACATGGTTAGCAGATGTTAATGCGAGTGTAGCGAAATGCTTGTGCTTCTAGTTCCGACAATGCAGTAATAACGAGCAAGTAATCTAACTAACAATTCCAAAAAAACTACTGTCTTATACACAGTGTAAGGGCATAAAGAATATGTACATAAGGATATATGAATGAGTGATGGTACAGAGCAGCATAGGCAAGATACAGTAGATGATATCGAGTACAGTATATACATATGAGATAAGTATGTAAACCAAGTGGCATAGTTAAAGTGGCTAGTGATACATGTATTACATAAGGATGCAGTCGATGATATAGAGTACAGTATCAACGTATGCATATGAGAAGAACAATGTAGGGTAAGTAACATTATATAAGGTAGCATTGTTTAAAGTGGCTAGTGATATATTTACATTTCCCATCAATTCCCATGATTAAAGTGGCTGGAGTAGAGTCAGTGTCATTGACAGTGTGTTGGCAGTAGCCACTCAATGTTAGTGGTGGCTGTTTAACAGTCTGATGGCCTTGAGATAGAAGCTGTTTTTCAGTCTCTCGGTCCCAGCTTTGATGCACCTGTACTGACCTCGCCTTCTGGATGACAGCGGGGTGAACAGGCAGTGGCTCGGGTGGTTGATGTCCTTGATGATCTTTATGGCCTTCCTGTAGCATCGGGTGGTGTAGGTGTCCTGGAGGGCAGGTAGTTTGCCCCGGTGATGCGTTGTGCAGACCTCACTACCCTCTGGAGAGCCTTACGGTTGAGGGCGGTGCAGTTGCCATACCAGGCGGTGATACAGCCCGCCAGGATGCTCTCGATTGTGCATCTGTAGAAGTTTGTGAGTGCTTTTGGTGACAAGCCGAATTTCTTCAGCCTCCTGAGGTTGAAGAGGCGCTGCTGCGCCTTCCTCACGATGCTGTCTGTGTGAGTGGACCAATTCAGTTTGTCTGTGATGTGTATGCCGAGGAACTTAAAACGTGCTACCCTCTCCACTACTGTTCCATCGATGTGGATGGGGGGGTGTTCCCTCTGCTGTTTCCTGAAGTCCACAATCATCTCCTTAGTTTTGTTGACGTTGAGTGTGAGGTTATTTTCCTGACACCACACTCCGAGGGCCCTCACCTCCTCCCTGTAGGCCGTCTCGTCGTTGTTGGTAATCAAGCCTACCACTGTTGTGTCGTCCGCAAACTTGATGATTGAGTTGGAGGCGTGCATGGCCACGCAGTCGTGGGTGATCAGGGAGTACAGGAGAGGGCTCAGAACGCACCCTTGTGGGGCCCCAGTGTTGAGGATCAGCGGGGAGGAGATG
>NW_024608707.1:12500-20000 GCF_018296145.1 Oncorhynchus tshawytscha | reverse complement strand
TTTGCCTTTGACCACTGTTTCTGGTCCATGGATGAGTCCAACATGCCCAAGTATGCTGGTAAGTCACAGACAACAGGTTCAGGCTTAGCTGACTGTTCTGTTCAGATTCACACAGCTACTATGCATCCCAAATGGCACCCTACTCCTTATATAGTGACCCCTATTGGCCCTGGCAAAAAGAAGTGCACTGTATTGGGAATAGGGTGCCATTTGGGATGCAATCCACTGACTGTTGAGGTTGACAGAGATAATCTCTCTATCATCACTAAAGAACACTAAACACAGCCATCTCATCTCATCACTATTTAAAGCCTGTCAGGTGAGGTGAGTCTAGGAATACAGGAGGGAGAGAGAGAGGGTGAGGAGGGAGAGGGTGAGGAGGGAGATAGAGGGAGAGAGAGAGGGTGGGGAGAGAGAGAGGGTGAGGAGGGAGAGAGAGAGAGGGAGGGTGAGGAGGGAGAGGGTGAGGAGGGAGATAGAGGGAGAGAGAGAGGGTGGGGAGAGAGAGAGGGTGAGGAGGGAGAGAGAGAGAGAGAGAGGAGGGAGAGGGTGAGGAGGGAGATAGAGGGAGAGAGAGAGGGTGGAGAGAGAGAGGGTGAGGAGGGAGAGAGAGAGAGTGAGGAGGGAGGGAGAGAGAGGGTGAGGAGGGAGAGAGAGGGTGAGGAGGGGGAGAGAGTGAGGAGGGGAGGGAGGGGTGAGGAGGGGGAGAGAGGGTGAGGAGGGAGAGAGAGGGTGAGGAGGTAGAGAGTGGGTGAGGAGGGAGAGAGAGGGTGAGGGGGAGAGAGAGGGTGAGGAGGGAGAGAGAGGGTGAGGAGGTAGAGAGTGGGTGAGGAGGGGGGGAGAGAGAGGGTGAGGAGGGAGAGAGAGGGTGAGGAGGGAGAGAGTGGGTGAGGAGGGGGAGAGAGGGTGAGGAGGTAGAGAGTGGGTGAGGAGGGAGAGAGAGGGTGAGGAGGGAGAGAGAGGGTGAGGAGGTAGAGAGAGGGTGAGGAGGTAGAGAGAGGGTGAGGTGGTAGAGGTGAGAGGGAGAGGGTGAGGAGGGAGAGAGAGGGTGAGGAGGTAGAGAGAGGGTGAGGAGGTAGAGAGAGGGTGAGGAGGGAGAGAGTGGGTGAGGAGGGGAGAGGGGTGAGGAGGTAGAGAGAGGGTGAGGAGGTAGAGAGAGGGTGAGGAGGTAGAGAGAGGGTGAGGATGGAGAGAGTGGGTGAGGAGGGGGAGAGAGGGTGAGGAGGTAGAGAGTGGGTGAGGAGGTAGAGAGTGGGTGAGGAGGGGGAGAGTGGGTGAGGGAGAGAGTGGGTGAGAAGGTAGAGAGAGGGTGAGGAGGTAGAGAGTGGATGAGGAGGGAGGTAGAGAGAGGGTGAGGAGGGGGAGAGAGGGTGAGGAGGGAGAGAGAGGGTGAGGAGGTAGAGAGTGGGTGAGGAGGGAGGTAGAGAGAGGGGGTGAGGAGGGGGAGAGAGGGTGAGGAGGGAGAGAGGGGTGAGGAGGTAGAGAGAGGGTGAGGAGGTAGAGAGAGGGTGAGGAGGTAGAGAGAGGGTGAGGAGGTAGAGAGAGGGTGAGGAGGTAGAGAGAGGGTGAGGAGGTAGAGAGAGGGTGAGGAGGGAGAGAGAGGGTGAGGAGGTAGAGAGAGGGTGAGGAGGTAGAGAGAGGGTGAGGAGGTAGAGAGTGGGTGAGGAGGTAGAGAGTGGGTGAGGAGGTAGAGGAGGTGAGGAGGTAGAGAGGGTGAGGAGGTAGAGAGAGGGTGAGGAGGTAGAGAGTGGGTGAGGAGGGGAGAGAGGGTGAGGAGGTAGAGAGTGGGTGAGGAGGGGGAGAGAGAGGGTGAGGAGGTAGAGAGAGGGTGAGGAGGTAGAGAGGGGTGAGGAGGGGGAGAGAGGGGAGGGAGGTAGAGAGGGGTGAGGAGGGGGAGAGAGGGTGAGGAGGTAGAGAGTGGGTGAGGAGGGAGAGAGAGGGTGAGGAGGTAGAGGGGTGAGGAGGGGGAGAGAGGGTGAGGAGGTGAGAGTGGGTGAGGAGGGGGAGAGGGGTGAGGAGGGGGAGAGAGGGTGAGGAGGTGAGAGTGGGTGAGGAGGGGGAGAGAGAGGGTGAGGAGGTAGAGAGGGGTGAGGAGGGGGAGAGAGGGTGAGGAGGTAGAGAGTGGGTGAGGAGGTAGAGAGTGGGTGAGGAGGGGGAGAGAGGGTGAGGAGGTAGAGAGTGGGTGAGGAGGTAGAGAGAGGGTGAGGAGGGGGAGAGAGAAGGAAAAACCTACAGTTCAGGGAAGTCCTAGTTTTACATAATGCAAAGTATGTTTTTACAAGCTGCATCTGAACAGAAGAGTTTATGGGACTGAGAACAATAAGTTGTGTGTTTATTTATGTAAGTAGAGACAGAGGGGGAATTATGTCTTTACTGACACAGAAAACATGTTAGTGGCACTAACTAGATAAACATCAGTGGCACTAACTAGATAAACATTAGTGGCACTAACTAGATAAACATTAGTGGCACTAACTAGATAAACATTAGTGGCATTAACTAGATAAACATTAGTGGCACTAACTAGATAAACCTAACTAGATAAACATTAGTGGCACTAACTAGATAAACATTAGTGGCACTAACTAGATAAACCTAACTAGATAAACATTAGTGGCACTAACTAGATAAACATTAGTGTCACTAACTAGATAAACATTAGTGGCACTAACTAGCTAACAATTAGTGGCACTAACTAGCTAAACATCAGTGGCACTAACTAGATAAACATCAGTGGCACTAACTAGATAAACATCAGTGGCACTAACTAGCTAACAATTAGTGGCACTAACTAGCTAAAAATTAGTGGCACTAACTAGCTAAACATGAGTGGCACTAACTAGATAAACATTAGTGGCACTAACTAGATAAACATTAGTGGCACTAACTAGCTAAACATTAGTGGCACTAACTAGATAAACATTAGTGGCACTAACTAGATAAACATTAGTGGCACTAACTAGATAAACATCAGTGGCACTAACTAGATAAACATCAGTGGCACTAACTAGATAGACATTAGTGGCACTAACTAGCTAAACATTAGTGGCACTAACTAGATAAACATTAGTGGCACTAACTAGCTAACAATTAGTGGCACTAACTAGGTAACAATTAGTGGCACTAACTAGATAAACATCAGTGGCACTAACTAGATAAACATCAGTGGCACTAACTAGATAAACATTAGTGACACTAACTAGCTAAACATTAGTGGCACACACTAGATAAACATTAGTGGCACTAACTAGCTAACAATTAGTGGCACTAACTAGATAAACATCAGTGGCACTAACTAGATAAACATCAGTGGCACTAACTAGATAAACATCAGTGGCACTAACTAGATAAACATCAGTGGCACTAACTAGATAAACATTAGTGGCACTAACTAGCTAAACATTAGTGGCACTAACTAGATAAACATTAGTGGCACTAACTAGCTAAACATTAGTGGCACTAACTAGCTAAACATTAGTGGCACTAACTAGATAAACATCAGTGGCACTAACTAGATAAACATCAGTGGCACTAACTAGATAAACATAAGTGGCACTAACTAGCTAAACATTAGTGGCACTAACTAGATAAACATTAGTGGCACTAACTAGCTAACAATTAGTGGCACTAACTAGCTAACAATTAGTGGCACTAACTAGATAAACATCAGTGGCACTAACTAGATAAACATCAGTGGCACTAACTAGATAAACATCAGTGGCACTAACTAGATAAACATTAGTGACACTAACTAGCTAAACATTAGTGGCACTAACTAGATAAACATTAGTGGCACTAACTAGCTAACAATTAGTGGCACTAACTAGATAAACATCAGTGGCACTAACTAGATAAACATCAGTGGCACTAACTAGATAAACATCAGTGGCACTAACTAGATAAACATCAGTGGCACTAACTAGATAAACATCAGTGGCACTAACTAGCTAAACATTAGTGGCACTAACTAGATAAACATTAGTGGCACTAACTAGCTAAACATTAGTGGCACTAACTAGATAAACATTAGTGGCACTAACTAGATAAACATCAGTGGCACTAACTAGATAAACATCAGTGGCACTAACTAGATAAACATAAGTGGCACTAACTAGCTAAACATTAGTGGCACTAACTAGATAAACATCAGTGGCACTAACTAGATAAACATTAGTGGCACTAACTAGATAAACATTAGTGGCACTAACTAGATAAACATCAGTGTCACTAACTAGGTAAACATCAGTGGCACTAACTAGATAAACATTAGTGGCACTAACTAGATAAACATCAGTGGCACTAACTAGCTAACCATTAGTGGCACTAACTAGATAAACATCAGTGGCACTAACTAGATAAACATTAGTGGCACTAACTAGATAAACATTAGTGGCACTAACTAGATAAACATGTAGTGGCACTAACTAGATAAACATTAGTGGCACTAACTAGATAAACATCAGTGGCACTAACTAGATAAACATTAGTGTCACTAACTAGATAAACATTAGTGGCACTAACTAGATAAACATTAGTGGCACTAACTAGATAAACATCAGTGGCACTAACTAGATAAACATCAGTGGCACTAACTAGCTAAACATTAGTGGCACTAACTAGATAAACATTAGTGGCACTAACTAGATAAACATCAGTGGCACTAACTAGCTAACCATTAGTGGCACTAACTAGATAAACATCAGTGGCACTAACTAGATAAACATCAGTGTCGCTAACTAGGTAAACATCAGTGGCACTAACTAGATAAACATTAGTGGCACTAACTAGATAAACATTAGTGGCACTAACTAGATAAACATCAGTGGCACTAACTAGATAAACATTAGTGTCACTAACTAGATAAACATTAGTGTCACTAACTAGATAAACATGTTTGTGGCACTAACTAGATAAACATTAGTGGCACTAACTAGATAAACATTAGTGGCACTAACTAGATAAACATTAGTGGCACTAACTAGATAAACATTAGTGGCACTAACTAGATAAACATTAGTGGCACTAACTAGATAAACATTAGTTTCACTAACTAGATAAACATTAGTGGCACTAACTAGATAAACATTAGTGGCACTAACTAGATAAACATTAGTGGCACTAACTAGATAAACATTAGTGGCACTAACTAGATAAACATTAGTGGCACTAACTAGATAAACATTAGTGGCACTAACTAGATAAACATTAGTGGCACTAACTAGATAAACATTAGTGGCACTAACTAGATAAACATTAGTGGCACTAACTAGATAAACATTAGTGGCACTAACTAGCTAAACATTAGTGGCACTAACTAGATAAACATTAGTGGCACTAACTAGATAAACATTAGTGGCACTAACTAGATAAACATTAGTGGCACTAACTAGATAAACATTAGTGGCACTAACTAGATAAACATAGATAAACAGTGGCACTAACTAGATAAACATTAGTGGCACTAACTAGATAAACATTAGTGGCACTAACTAGATAAACATTAGTGGCACTAACTAGATAAACCTAACTAGATAAACATTAGTGGCACTAACTAGATAAACATTAGTGGCACTAACTAGATAAACATTAGTGGCACTAACTAGATAAACCTAACTAGATAAACATTAGTGGCACTAACTAGATAAACATTAGTGGCACTAACTAGATAAACATTAGTGGCACTAACTAGATAAACATGTTTGTGGCACTAACTAGATAAACATTAGTGGCACTAACTAGATAAACATTAGTGGCACTAACTAGATAAACCTAACTAGATAAACATTAGTGGCACTAACTAGATAAACATTAGTGGCACTAACTAGATAAACCTAACTAGATAAACATTAGTGGCACTAACTAGATAAACATTAGTGGCACTAACTAGATAAACATGTTAGTGGCACTAACTAGATAAACATTAGTGGCACTAACTAGATAAACATTAGTGGCTAACTAGATAAACATTAGTGACTAACTAGATAAACATTTTGTGGCACTAACTAGATAAACATTAGTGGCACTAACTAGATAAACATCAGTGGCACTAACTAGATAAACATTAGTGTCACTAACTAGATAAACATTAGTGTCACTAACTAGATAAACATGTTTGTGGCACTAACTAGATAAACATTAGTGGCACTAACTAGATAAACATTAGTGGCACTAACTAGATAAACATTAGTGGCACTAACTAGATAAACATTAGTGGCACTAACTAGATAAACATTAGTTGCACTAACTAGATAAACATTAGTGGCACTAACTAGATAAACATTAGTGGCACTAACTAGATAAACATTAGTGGCACTAACTAGATAAACCTAACTACATAAACATTAGTGTCACTAACTAGATAAACATTAGTGGCACTAACTAGATAAACCTAACTAGATAAACATTAGTGGCACTAACTAGATAAACATTAGTGGCACTAACTAGATAAACATTAGTGGCACTAACTAGATAAACATTAGTGGCACTAACTAGATAAACCTAACTAGATAAACATTAGTGGCACTAACTAGATAAACATAACTAACTAACTAGATAAACCTAACTAGATAAACATTAGTGGCACTAACTAGATAAACCTAACTAGATAAACATTAGTGGCACTAACTAGATAAACATTAGTGGCACTAACTAGATAAACATGTTTGTGGCACTAACTAGATAAACATTAGTGGCACTAACTAGATAAACATTAGTGGCACTAACTAGATAAACATGTTTGTGGCACTAACTAGATAAACATTAGTGGCACTAACTAGATAAACATTAGTGGCACTAACTAGATAAACCTAACTAGATAAACATCAGTGGCACTAACTAGATAAACATCAGTGGCACTAACTAGATAAACATTAGTGGCACTAACTAGATAAACATTAGTGGCACTAACTAGATAAACCTAACTAGATAAACATTAGTGGCACTAACTAGATAAACATTAGTGGCACTAACTAGATAAACATTAGTGGCACTAACTAGATAAACCTAACTAGATAAACATTAGTGGCACTAACTAGATAAACATTAGTGGCACTAACTAGATAAACCTAACTAGATAAACATTAGTGGCACTAACTAGATAAACATTAGTGGCACTAACTAGATAAACATTAGTGGCACTAACTAGATAAACATTAGTGGCACTAACTAGATAAACATGTTTGTGGCACTAACTAGATAAACATTAGTGGCACTAACTAGATAAACATTAGCGGCACTAACTAGATAAACCTAACTAGATAAACATCAGTGGCACTAACTAGATAAACATCAGTGGCACTAACTAGATAAACATTAGTGGCACTAACTAGATAAACATTAGTGGCACTAACTAGATAAACCTAACTAGATAAACATTAGTGGCACTAACTAGATAAACATTAGTGGCACTAACTAGATAAACATAACTAGATAGTGTCACTAACTAGATAAACATTAGTGGCACTAACTAGATAAACATTAGTGGCACTAACTAGATAAACA
>NW_024608707.1:0-7500 GCF_018296145.1 Oncorhynchus tshawytscha | reverse complement strand
TGGGAAACTAGTCAGGATTGAAGGAAAGATGATCGAAGGAAAGATGATCGGAGCAAAGTACAGAGACATCCTTGATGAAAAGCTGTTTCAGAGCACTCAGGACCTCAGACTGGGGCGAAGGTTCACCTTCCAACAGGACAACGACCCTAAACACACAGCCAAGACAACGCAGGAGTGGCTTCGGGACAAGTCTCTAAATGAGTCCTTGAGTGGCCTAGACAGAGCCCGGACTTGAAACAGGTCGAACATCTCTGGAGAGACCTGAAAATAGCTGTGCAGCGAAGCTCCCCATCCAACCTGACAGAGCTTGAGAAGATCTGCAGAGAACAAAGGGAGAAACTCCCCAAATACAGGTGTGCCAAGCTTGTAGCGTCATACCCAAGAAGACTTGAGGCTGTAATCGCTGCCAAAGGTGCTTCAACAAAGTACTGAGTAAAGGGTCTGAATACTTATGTAAATGTGTTCTTTCAGTTTTTATATTTAATAGATTGCACAAATGTCTAAAAACCTGTGTGGGTATTGTGTGTAGATTGATGAGGGTAAAAAAACAATGTAATCCATTTTAGAATAAGGCTGTAACGTAACAAAATGTGGAAAAGGGGGAGGGGTCAGAATACTTTCAGAATGCTCTGTAGATACATTTGACCGTCATGCTTCTCGGTTTATATGTTCATTTGCATAATTTAGTGGAATTAAATTAGCGTGTGTATTTTGGTTAGTTGTCATGCATCTTCTTTATCTACACAACTATCACACGCACCACCCATCACTTTCAT
Organism: Oncorhynchus tshawytscha; assembly: GCF_018296145.1. Lineage (NCBI taxonomy): Eukaryota > Metazoa > Chordata > Actinopteri > Salmoniformes > Salmonidae > Oncorhynchus > Oncorhynchus tshawytscha. The sequence goes on along the minus strand of NW_024608707.1, from coordinate 6,724 downwards.
TCTTTGAAACCTAAATGTTTTACTTCGTATTATGAGGCTTGTCTTACCTTGCTTCAAATTAGCAAACACTCCTTGAAAAAAAGGTGCTCTTTAGAACCTAAAAGGGTTCTTTGGCTGTCCCCATAGGAGAACCCTATGAAGAACTATATTTGGTTCCAGGCAGAACCCTTTTGGGTTCCATGTATAAACCTTTGCATAGAGGGTCCTACATGGAACCAAAAGGGGTTGACCAGGAACCTAAAAAGGTTCTACCTGGAGCCAAAAAGGGTTCTCCTATGGGGATAGCCGAAGAACACTTTTGGAACCCTTTTTTCTAAGAGTGTATTAGGTCAAATCAGACCACAGAAACCTGGAGGAAATGATTTTATAGACTACGCAGGCGGCGCCTGAGTTTGATGTTTGGAGAGGATTCCAGATTGTCCTACTATTTCTACCAATCTGTGGGCCAGTAATGAGTTTCATATGCACATTTTTCGTGGAACAGTTTCATTTCAATAATATCGTTTTAGTTTAGCAAAATCATTGCCACATGGTTAAACATAATAATCAGACTTTAATTTATACAAATAAAAATCTAAAAGTTTAAATTCAACCAATGTGAGAGCACAAGCCTCTGCCATATGGACACATTGATTCACCGTGGTCAATTGGCAGCTAAAGAAAGGAGAGCATGGAACTCAGAGATCTCCTAAGGAGAGCATGGAACTCAGAGATCTCCTAAGGAGAGCATGGAACTCAGAGATCTCCTAAGGAGAGCATGGAACTCAGAGATCTCCTAAGGAGAGCATGGAACTCAGAGATCTCCTAAGGAGAGCATGGAACTCAGAGATCTCCTAAGGAGAGCATGGAACTCAGAGATCTCCTAAGGAGAGCATGGAACTCAGAGATCTCCTAAGGAGAGCATGGAACTCAGAGATCTCCTAAGGAGAGCATGGAACTCAGAGATCTCGTAGGCCAATGCAACAGTAGGCCTGTAACTTCCATTGTCAACTAAGTAAAAATACATAAAGCCGACAAATAAGTAGTAGATATCTTGATGAAAATTAGCTAGTGAAGTACAACTTCAGTTGTATCAAATCAATCTACTGGGTCTGGCTCAAAGCTGTTGCTAGCAAACCTAAAACATTGTATCAACTAGGCTATTCCGGGCCGGCACCAGTGAGCTCAGGACAGACAGCTGTTTTTGCACAAGGGAAAAGTGTTCAGGTATTTTATGATGTTTCCATTGGATATATGAGATCCTCGGATCATTATATTTTGGTATTTCACACCGAGGCTTGGTGATTGTGGAGGGGGAGATTGTTGGAAAGGTTTTTCAAATACTGTGAGGAACGATTATCGTTTGCAAAAAAACAGACACATTTATTGAAAATGAAATACAAAAATATCACATTTACATAAGTATTCACACCCATGAGTCAATTCATGTTAGAATCAGCTTTGGCAGTGATTACAGCAGTGAGTCTTTCTGGGTAAGTCTATAAGAGCTTTGCATACCTGGATTGTATAATATTTGCACATTATTCTTTATCAAATTCTTCAAGCTCTGTCAAGTTGGTTGTTGATCAATGATAGACAGCTATTTTCAAGTCTTGCCATACATTTTCAGGCCGAATAAGTCCAAACTGTAACTAGGCCACTCAGGAACATTCCATGTTGTCTTGGTAACCAACTCCAGTGTAGATTTGGCCTTGTGTTTTACGTTATTGCCCTGCTGAAAGGTGAATTTGTCTCCCAGTGTCTGTTGGAAAGCACACTGAACCAGGTTTCCCTCTAGGATTTTGCTTGTGCTTAGCTCTATTCCATTTATCTTTATTGTAAAAAAACTAGCACCATGCCAATGACAAGCATACCCATAACATGATGCAGCCACTACCATGATTGAAAATATGTGGTGGTACTCTGTGATGTGTTGTATTGGATTTGCCCCAAACATAACACTTTGTATTCAGGACATAAAGTTCATTTCTTTGCACCATTTTTTGCAGTTTTACTTCAGTGCCTTAGTGCAAACAGGATACATGTTTTGGAATATTTTTATTCTGTACAGTCTTCCTCCTTTTCACTCTGTCATTTAAGTTAGTATTGTGGAGTAACTACAATATTGTCATCCGTTTTCTCCTATCACAGCCATTAAACTCTGTAACTGTTTTAAAGTCACCATTGGCCTCATGGGGTAATCCTGAGCTGTTTCCTTCCTCTCCGGCAGCTGAGTTAGGAAGGACACCTGTGGCCAGCAGCATACCATCCTGCACTCCACTTCTGGCTTGCCTCTGACGCTATGCAGGGTCTCTGGATGGGAGACCAGATGCTGCTGGAAGTGGTGTTGGAGGGCCAGTAGGAGACACTTTGATCTGGTCTAAAATAAAATATCCAAATGCCCCAGGGCAGTGATTTGGGACATTGCCCTGTATAGGGTGTCGTCTTTTGGATTGGACGTTTAAACGTGTGTCCTGACTCTCTGTGGTCACTAAAGATCCCATGGCACTTATTGTTAGAGTAGTGGTGTTAACCCTGGTGTCCTGGCTAAATTCCCAATCTGGCCCTCATACCATCACCGTCACCTAATCATCCCAAGCTTACTATTGGCTCATTACTCCTGAATTTATTTAGGCTTTGCCATAACAAAGGGGTTGAATATTTATTGACTCAAGACAGTTCATATTTTTTTTTTTTTTTTAAATGGTTAACATCTCTAAAAACACAATTCCACGTTGACATTATGAGGTATTGTGTGTAGGCAAGTGACGACACAATCTAAATTGAATCCATTTTAAATTCATGCTGTAACACAACAACATTTCTGAAGGCTGAAGTACAAGCTTGTGATTTGAAACAATCCACAGGTATTTTTTGAAAAGAAGATAATGATCCTCGATTCCTCTGTGTCTAAGTCATGCTCTCAGGGGAAGCATTTAAAATCATTTTCTTTCTTTCTGTAAAGACGGGAGTAATTATAGAATTCTGACAAATGTATTTCACTTGACTTTCGGGGGAAGCTATTGGACACGCCGCCTATGAAATACATCCTCCTCCTATTGGACACGCCACCTATGAAATACTTCCTCCTCCTATTGGACACGCCACCTATGAAATACTTCCTCCTCCTATTGGACACGCCACCTATGAAATACTTCCTCCTCCTATTGGACACGCCACCTATGAAATACTTCCTCCTCCTATTGGACACGCCGCCTATGAAATACTTCCTCCTCCTATTGGACACGCCACCTATGAAATACTTCCTCCTCCTATTGGACACGCCACCTATGAAATACTTCCTCCTCCTATTGGACACGCCGCCTATGAAATACTTCCTCCTCCTATTGGACACGCCGCCTATGAAATACTTCCTCCTCCTATTGGACACGCCACCTATGAAATACTTCCTCCTCCTATTGGACACGCCGCCTATGAAATACTTCCTCCTCCTATTGGACACGCCGCCTATGAAATACTTCCTCCTCCTATTGGACACGCCGCCTATGAAATACTTCCTCCTCCTATTGGACACGCCGCCTATGAAATACTTCCTCCTCCTATTGGACACGCCGCCTATGAAATACTTCCTCCTCCTATTGGACACGCCGCCTATGAAATACTTCCTCCTCCTATTGGACACGCCGCCTATGAAATACTTCCTCCTCCTATTGGACACGCCGCCTATGAAAATACTTCCTCCTCCTATTGGACACGCCACCTATGAAATACTTCCTCCTCCTATTGGACACGCCACCTATGAAATACTTCCTCCTCTATTGGACACGCCGCCTATGAAATACTTCCTCCTCCTATTGGACACGCCGCCTATGAAATACTTCCTCCTCCTATTGGACACGCCGCCTATGAAATACTTCCTCCTCCTATTGGACACGCCACCTATGAAATACTTCCTCCTCCTATTGGACACGCCACCTATGAAATACTTCCTCCTCCTATTGGACACGCCACCTATGAAATACTTCCTCCTCCTATTGGACACGCCACCTATGAAATACTTCCTCCTCCTATTGGACACGCCACCTATGAAATACTTCCTCCTCCTATTGGACACGCCACCTATGAAATACTTCCTCCTCCTATTGGACACGCCGCCTATGAAATACTTCCTCCTCCTATTGGACACGCCGCCTATGAAATACTTCCTCCTCCTATTGGACACGCCGCCTATGAAATACTTCCTCCTCCTATGAAATACTTCCTCCTCCTATTGGACACGCCACCTATGAAATACTTCCTCCTCCTATTGGACACGCCACCTATGAAATACTTCCTCCTCCTATTGGACACGCCGCCTATGAAATACTTCCTCCTCCTATTGGACACGCCACCTATGAAATACTTCCTCCTCCTATTGGACACGCCGCCTATGAAATACTTCCTCCTCCTATTGGACACGCCGCCTATGAAATACTTCCTCCTCCTATTGGACACGCCACCTATGAAATACTTCCTCCTCCTATGAACGCCACCTATGAAATACTTCCTCCTCCTATTGGACACGCCGCCTATGAAATACTTCCTCCTCCTATTGGACACGCCACCTATGAAATACTTCCTCCTCCTATTGGACACGCCACCTATGAAATACTTCCTCCTCCTATTGGACACGCCACCTATGAAATACTTCCTCCTCCTATTGGACACGCCACCTATGAAATACTTCCTCCTCCTATTGGACACGCCGCCTATGAAATACTTCCTCCTCCTATTGGACACGCCGCCTATGAAATACTTCCTCCTCCTATTGGACACGCCGCCTATGAAATACTTCCTCCTCCTATTGGACACGCCGCCTATGAAATACTTCCTCCTCCTATTGGACACGCCGCCTATGAAATACTTCCTCGTATGCAATTTCTCTACTGTCACTGGGGTTAACACCCTCACTCTTACGATAAGTGCTGTAGTATACTACCATTTCTCTACTGTCACTGGGGTTAACACCCTCACTCTTACTATAAGTGCTGTAGTCTACTACCATTTCTCTACTGTCACTGAGGTTAACACCCTCACTCTTACGATAAGTGCTGTAGTCTACTACCATTTCTCTACTGTCACTGGGGTTAACACCCTCACTCTTACGATAAGTGCTGTAGTCTACTGCCATTTCTCTATGACCACTGGGGTTAACACCCTCACTCTTACGATAAGTGCTGTAGTCTACTACCATTTCTCTATGACCACTGGGGTTAACACCCTCACTCTTACGATAAGTGCTGTAGTCTACTACCATTTCTCTACTGTCACTGGGGTTAACACCCTCACTCTTACGATAAGTGCTGTAGTCTACTACCATTTCTCTACTGTCACTGGGGTTAACACCCTCACTCTTACGATAAGTGCTGTAGTCTACTACCATTTCTCTACTGTCACTGGGGTTAACACCCTCACTCTTACGATAAGTGCTGTAGTCTACTACCATTTCTCTACTGTCACTGGGGTTAACACCCTCACTCTTACGATAAGTGCTGTAGTCTACTACCATTTCTCTACTGTCACTGGGGTTAACACCCTCACTCTTACGATAAGTGCTGTAGTCTACTACCATTTCTCTACTGTCACTGAGGTTAACACCCTCACTCTTACGATAAGTGCTGTAGTCTACTACCATTTCTCTACTGTCACTGGGGTTAACACCCTCACTCTTACGATAAGAGCTGTAGTCTACTACCATTTCTCTACTGTCACTGGGGTTAACACCTCACTCTTACGATAAGTGCTGTAGTCTACTACCATTTCTCTATGACCACTGGGGTTAACACCCTCACTCTCACGATAAGTGCTGTAGTCTACTACCATTTCTCTACTACCACTGGGGTTAACACCCTCACTCTTACGATAAGTGCTGTAGTCTACTACCATTTCTCTACTGACCACTGGGGTTAACACCCTCACTCTTACGATAAGTGCTGTAGTCTACTACCATTTCTCTATGACCACTGGGGTTAACACCCTCACTCTTACGATAAGTGCTGTAGTCTACTACCATTTCTCTACTGTCACTGGGGTTAACACCCTCACTCTTACGATAAGTGCCATAGTCTATTACTTTTCCTCTATATCAACTGTCTTTTGTTGTCAAGAAGCCAAAGGCATAATCGTAGTCATATTAACAACTCATAGTTGTTGCATCTTAAGATCTCACCTTTTTCTAACGGTGATTTTAATCTCTGTCACATATGAACCGCTTTCATCAGGTGCGCCGTTTAGAATGAGGTTTTCTCGCAAATTGCATTTTGGGAAATGTTTGAAAAGGACGTTTTATTGGCTGCTTCACTACAGGAGCTCTCTCTTAAGAGGCATTACAACCATCTACATGTGATTTCTGTCGTTCTGAGCACCGTGGGTGGTCGCCCCCCCAATGGGTGACGCACCCAATGCATATGGGTCCGGTGTAAATCTTTCTGGTCACGTTTTCCTAACAGAAACCCTGCTGTAGTTCTGAACTGTCTGACTCAGGACCAAACGGTTGTCAGAATCCCTGAACAAACACATTTACAGACATGTTTTCAACACACCCGCAGTGAGCACATCAGATAGTTGCCGTAGAAACCCCCCCCAGACTTTGTTGTGGGTCTGTTTGACAAAACCTCTTGGTTCAGATAAGTGCTGGTCCCTTTCTATGATCTCTACCCTTATTTGCTAAACAACATTGTTTCATTTACTAGTTTCTATTCGCTGCTGTTTATTCTCCGCTGTTGTCACTTCCTGTCTCTCCCTG
>NW_024608706.1:0-75792 GCF_018296145.1 Oncorhynchus tshawytscha | reverse complement strand
AAACTGACAACTTTCAGTTGACCAAGATTTTTGTCGTTGTTGTAGACAGCCCTACTGTTTGCAAATGTGTCAGGAGCTTGCAGGGATTTGTAGTCTTGCATTCGGTCTACTTTGATGCTAATTAGCATTTTCGAAACAAAGTAAAGAGCCCAATGTATTGATTAAAGTCACCTTGTCCGAGAGAGATTTACAAGGTTATCAAAACGTTAAGCCAGGGTAAAACCTACACGAAACACCCCTTATTTTAAGTGTTTCTAAAACTCACAATGGGGAAAAAATGAATTGTGGAAAAACTATTGGAACCATTTCCCTGTTTGACCGCTAGGTTTTATGGGTATTATGACACCTCCACTGTGGGACTCTAGTGTATAGAGACCAATCACTGCAGCTGTTCACTCCATGTTAGTGGGCAAATGTACATTATCAAATCAACACACAGCCTTCATTTACGTTGTGACGCACGGATGTTCCAAACTCCGTTTTTAGACGAGACTGACTTTATGACCAAAGTTGACTATAAAATGTAAATCGGACAACTCTGACAATCGAATAACTGTTTCCGACTCATATCGATGCCACATATGCCGTTTTCAAATGGGTTCGTTGTTCTTTTAAAAAAAGGCAGTCACTCTTTATTTAATTCAACTTAAATATAGAACCTGTCGCCGGCGAACATACCGGCTGTGCACATCAAGCCCAGATCATAGTCTCGTCAGTGGAGATCCATAAAGCCCACTAGCAGTTGCCAAGGCTAGACAATTTGGTACTTTCCCACCTCTGCACAAACACTCACCCGTGTCTCTCCACTCACCTGTGTATTCTAGCTGTTCTGCATGTCGCGGACTTTGGCACCGTTGCAAATAAGGCAGCAAATGACGCGCTGTTTAGTGTCCGTATCATTTCGACAGAGATTGAATGGCAACCTATACTCGCTTTGACAGTAACATCAATCGCCGTGCACACATATTGTGTGAATATGTTCTAAACAGCAGTTGTCCACAAGGTATCTCTTGCTATGGAAGTCATAATCAAATTCTTGCTTGACACGAAGCTCGGCCCTTTGACCCTTCACCCACTTTGAGGAGCCAATGGCAAGGCGCGTCTCTCGTACGTAACGGGTTAAAGGTCAGAACACTGCAGACATGTTCATCATGTAAATACAATAGCGAACTGACAAGGTAAGTAGATATCAGCTTGTTATTAACAAATACCTCAACGAATAAAAATCTCACACATCTTGATTGCTTAGAACGTTTTGTGTTTTAAGCAAATTGTCTTTATTTGTGTCTTGCCGTGGTGCTGCATAGTCTATGTCCATTGGTTACTGTCTGCAGCTATTAGGTAATGCTTTGTAACACAGTTGATCGAGGATTAATTTAGCTAATCTGTCTGTCTGGATCAAAGCAACGTGATTCAGTGTTTAGAAATCATTCTAAATTAGTATTTCGATGGTAAACATTTTTTTTTTGACACGCATTTTAAAAAGCCCATCAGTCTTACATTGGAGATGACACCCCTCAACGTATATGTTCAGGTCTGAAAGACATTACACGGTATGAAGCTGCTGTCGCAGTAATATAATACTATGTAATGTCTTTCAGACCTGAAGATATGAGGCTGTCCAAGCCAGCACTGCAGGCCGTCCTCTCCTCACAGAAAACACGTGAAGGCAGCAGACCGTTCTGGGGATGGCTCAATGCTGTCTTCAACAAGTGAGTGATCCAATCATCAGTCCTGATCAACAGCATCTAATATTACACTTTAGCTAACAGAATATTTTCCATTTTATCAGACACTCTTATCCAGAGTGATAGATTAGTAATGTACTAATAGTTTACTCAGTGGACCACAATATAGCGGAGGTAGTAATGACTATATTCATTATGTATTTGTAATAATGTATTACCAGTAGTTGCATTCTTGTCACCAGAGTTGACTATGAGCGTATCAAGGCGGTGGGCCCAGACCGTGCTGCTGCAGAGTGGCTGACAAGGTGCGTGCCAAGGTGAGGTTTCAGGGGTTCGACCGTTGGCAACACGACTACAACGGCCTGCCCACCGGCCCTCTGGGACGATACAAGATCCAGGGCATCGACGCCACAGACTCTTGCATCATGTACAAAGGCTTCGATCACCTGGGTACGTTATCCAATGCAGCCTTCCGATCTCCAAAACCTTTTGGTGTTCGTGTCTCTCTATCGCCCCGACGGTGAGGTGAAACCCTGTGGCAGAGGTCTCACTATTCTCAGAACCAGATATGGTGATTATGCTGAGCAGCAACTCAATTTTGTGTTTACAATCTGACACAAGACACTAGTGTCTGTTCTAGTGACTTTGAATAAATACAAATCAATTTATTAAAAGACAGTCTTCTATTATATAAATTATTCACTTTTAATTTAAGCATTGCATGCCCTGGGGGTGAATAGAATGCTGTCATTCTGTATTTTTAACAAGAAAAGATTTCGGTTCCAAATGGCTGACTCTAATAATGTTCAGCTCATCCCATAAATCCGACACCTGGGCGCGTTAGAGGAGGTGAGGGGTGAAAGTAGTGTCTTCCAGACTGTTTACCTGATGAGTGACGAAGAGAGCAGGATGTTTTACACCAGAAAGAGAGACTGAGAACACTGTCTGTCACCCTGCCCGGCCTGGTCTGGCATGCCACTGGGCTCAGAGAAACCCTCTATGGAACCCTATAGCCTGGTCTGGCATGTTTAGCACTGGGCTAGAGAAACCTCTATGGAACCCTATAGCCTGGTCTGGCATGCTTAGCACTGGGCTCAGAGAAACCTCTATGGAACCCTCTATAGCCTGGTCTGGCATGTTTAGCACTGGGCTCAGAGAAACCATAGCCTGGTCTGGCATGGCACTGGGCTCAGAGAAACCTCTATGGAACCCTCTATAGCCTGGTCTGGCATGTTTAGCACTGGGCTCAGAGAAACCTCTATAGCCTGGTCTGGCATGCTTAGCACTGGGCTCAGAGAAACCTCTTAGCCTGGTCTGGCATGCTTAGCACTGGGTTCAGAGAAACCTCTATAGCCTGGTCTGGCATGCTTAGCACTGGGCTCAGAGAAACCTCTATGGAACCCTCTATAGCCTGGTCTGGCATGCTTAGCACTGGGCTCAGAGAAACCTCTATAGCCTGGTCTGGCATGCTTAGCACTGGGCTCAGAGAAACCTCTATAGCCTGGTCTGGCATGCTTAGCACTGGGCTCAGAGAAACCTCTATAGCCTGGTCTGGCATGCTTAGCACTGGGCTCAGAGAAACCTCTATAGCCTGGTCTGGCATGCTTAGCACTGGGCTCAGAGAAACCTCTATGGAACCCTCTATAGCCTGGTCTGGCATGTTTAGCACTGGGCTCAGAGAAACCTCCTATAGCCTGGTCTGGCATGCTTAGCACTGGGCTCAGAGAAACCTCTATAGCCTGGTCTGGCATGCTTAGCACTGGGCTCAGAGAAACCTCTATAGCCTGGTCTGGCATGCTTAGCACTGGGCTCAGAGAAACCTCTATAGCCTGGTCTGGCATGCTTAGCACTGGGCTCAGAGAAACCTCTATGGAACCCTCTATAGCCTGGTCTGGCATGTTTAGCACTGGGCTCAGAGAAACCTCTATGGAACCCTCTATAGCCTGGTCTGGCATGTTTAGCACTGGGCTCAGAGAAACCTCTATGGAACCCTCTATAGCCTGGTCTGGCATGTTTAGCACTGGGCTCAGAGAAACCTCTATGGAACCCTCTATAGCCTGGTCTGGCATGTTTAGCACTGGGCTCAGATAAACCTCTATAGCCTGGTCTGGCATGCTTAGCACTGGGCTCAGAGAAACCTCTATGGAACCCTCTATAGCCTGGTCTGGCATGTTTAGCACTGGGCTCAGAGAAACCTCCTATAGCCTGGTCTGGCATGCTTAGCACTGGGCTCAGAGAAACCTCTATAGCCTGGTCTGGCATGTTTAGCACTGGGCTCAGAGAAACCTCTATGGAACCCTCTATAGCCTGGTCTGGCATGTTTAGCACTGGGCTCAGAGAAACCTCTATGGAACCCTCTATAGCCTGGTCTGGCATGCTTAGCACTGGGCTCAGAGAAACCTCTATGGAACCCTCTATAGCCTGGTCTGGCATGTTTAGCACTGGGCTCAGAGAAACCTCTATAGCCTGGTCTGGCATGTTTATGCTGTATTGCAACATCCTGTGACTTGATGTCATGACATTTTATTTATTTAACCATTTATTTAACTAGGCAAGTCGGTTAAGAACAAATTCTTATTTACCATGACGACCTAGGAACAGTAGGTTAACTGCCTTGCTCAGGGGCAAAACAACAGATTTTTACCTTGTCAGCTCGGGGGATTCGATCTAGCAACCTTTCGGTTACTGGCCCAACGCTCTAACCACTAGGCTTTCTGCCTGCTCCATACTGACCATAAGAGTTGGCAATATAGCACAATGAGATCTGGGACCAAGCTGCTAAAATTAGAAGTATGTTGAATTCAATGATTCCCTTCCCTAGATGGACTAGAGCATGTCGAAGAGCTCAAACTCAACAAGAGTATGTACATAGAGGATGCCTGCTTGGAGAGAATAAGCACCATAGAGAACCTACAGGCCAGCCTGTACAAGATGGAGGTGGTCTCCTGTGGCAACGTAACTGACAAGGGTGTCATCGCCCTGCATAAACTCAGGTGGGTCTGCTACTGTGCCTGGGAACATCATTATGGTAGTGTGGCTGTACTATATGCCAAGGGTGTCATCGCTCTGCATAAACTCAGGTGGGTCTGCTACTGTGCCTGGGAACATCATTATGGTAGTGTGGCTGTACTATATGCCAAGGGTGTCATCGCTCTGCATAAAGTCAGGTGGGTCTGCTACTGTGCCTGGGAACATCATTATGGTAGTGTGGCTGTACTATATGCCAAGGGTGTCATCGCTCTGCATAAAGTCAGGTGGGTCTGCTACTGTGCCTGGGAACATCATTATGGTAGTGTGGCTGTACTATATGCCAAGGGTGTCATTGCTCTGCATAAACTCAGGTGGGTCTGCTACTGTGCCTGGGAACATCATTATGGTAGTGTGGCTGTACTATATGCCAAGGGTGTCATCGCTCTGCATAAACTCAGGTGGGTCTGCTACTGTGCCTGGGAACATCATTATGGTAGTGTGGCTGTACTATATGCCAAGGGTGTCATCGCCTGCATAAAGTCAGGTGGGTCTGCTACTGTGCCTGGGAACATCATTATGGTAGTGTGGCTGTACTATATGCCAAGGGTGTCATCGCTCTGCATAAAGTCAGGTGGGTCTGCTACTGTGCCTGGGAACATCATTATGGTAGTGTGGCTGTACTATATGCCAAGGGTGTCATTGCTCTGCATAAACTCAGGTGGGTCTGCTACTGTGCCTGGGAACATCATTATGGTAGTGTGGCTGTACTATATGCCAACGAGTTAAACATCAGTGGATATTGATCCCCTGAAGCTATAGAAACAAACAACAAGGTGGGGTTAGAGACGGAGGCTGTTTTCATGTTGACGTTCCGGCACAAGGCTTTTCTCATGACCAGTCTCCATGGTGACTTGACTATATTAGTCAAACTATATATACACACTATCTCCCAGGAGTCTAGAGCATCTGTACCTCAGCGATCTGCCAGGCGTGGTAGAGAAGGAGAAGACCGTAGAGAGACTCCAGACAGCTCTACCTGGGCTGGACATAGAGCTGGACCTGGTCTAACTGACAGACTGAGGATGAACCCACAACCACAGGCTGTGACTGACAGACACAGAGGACCAGTCCGCCACAGTGGGTAGTGTCATGACGACCAGAAGATGCACGTTGTCTTGTAGCAACACATTGTAGCACATAGTAAAGTGTTTTGCAACAAATTTGACTCAATGTTTTGGTCCCCCCTTTTTTTTTTTTCTCTCCCGTTTGGTTTCTAGTGAACACGACCGTGGTCGCAGATCTGTTCGTGCCGTCTCGCCATGGCCTCCTATGGGTTATGGTCATTGGCATGACCATAGGAGTTGGCAAGACTGCACCAACACATCTGGGACCAGGCTAGTGGGACACGGGACAAATGAGATTTACCATCGCAACATGTTTTCAACTGGACTTCATTGGTATTGACTCCAAAACATAAGTATGACAGGAATTGTTTTCCTTAATGTTTATTAAATATGACTTCATTAAAAAAAAAAGTACATAGACTGTAACAAGGCTGAGGATTTCATTGAATTGATTCATTCGTTTTATTAATTTGGCATTTTGTCACATGTCCAAGAGTTAGACACCTAGAAGTCCTTAGGTCTTCTGGGTCTTCTGACAGCAGTGTATTTGATTTTAATCATTACTATGTTTAAATATAAATGTCTTCGGGCTCTATTCAATCCGTAAGGTGGCATTTCAGCATTACAGTGGGATCTAAATTCAGACGGTAATGTTTGCGGTGACTACATCCTCAGTAAGAGCTGCCGATGTCGGCTCCATCAGAAATTACATTTATATTGAACAAAAATATAAACGCAACAATTTTAGTTACAGTTCATATAAGGAAATCAGTCAATTTAAATGAATTAGGCTCTAATCTATGGATTAAATATGACTGGTAGTCACCGAAACCTTAAAAAAAAAAAAAATTAAGGTTGGGAATTGGGTCAGAAACCTGGTGTGACCACCATTTGCCTCATGCGGCACAACACATCTCCTTCACATAGAGTTGATCAGGCTGTTGATTGTGTTCTGTGGAATGTTGTCTCACTCCTCTTCAATGGCTGTGTGAAGTTGCTGGATATTGGCGGGATTTGGACTTTGCTGTCGTACTCGTCGATCCAGAGCATCCCAAACATGCTCAGTGGGTGACATGTCTGGTGAGTATGCAGATCATGGAAGAACTGAGACAATTTCAGCCTCCAGGAATTGTGTACAGATCCTTGTGACATATAGCCGTGCATTAACAAGAAGTGATGGGGGGGGGATGAATGGCACAACAATGGGCCTCAGGCTCTTGTCATGCTATCTCTGTGTATTCACATTGCAATTATGTTCGTAGCTTATGCCTGCCCATACCATAACCTCACCGCTACCATGGGGAACTCTGTTCACAACGTTGTCACTCGCGTGGTCTGCGGTTGGCCGTACTTCCAAATTCTCTAAAACGACGTTGGAGTCTGCTTATGGTAGAAATTAACATTCAATTCTCTCGCAACAGCTCTGGTGGACATTCCTGCAGTCAGCATGCCAATTGCACACTCCCTCAACTTGAGACATCTGTGGCATTGTGTTGTGACAAACCTTTAGTGGTCTTTTGTTCTCCCCAGCACAAGGTGCACCTGTGTAATGATCATGCTGGGTTATCTTGGCAAAGGAGAAATGCTCACTAACAGGTATGTAAACAGATTTGTGCCCAAAATTTGAGAGAAATAAGCTTTTTGTGCGTATGGAACATTTCTGGGATCTTTTATTTCAGCTCATGAAACACACTTTACAGCGATCTAGACTGAATAGAACCCTTACTGTATTTAATCCACAGGTACGTTGAGGCTGATCTGATCATTTCAGACAATTGCTTATAAACAATTTCTGTCCACTAAAATAAAGCCGAGCTGACCTTTCACCTTCTGTTACATTTCTCCTCTTTACAAATGACTCAAACCTACTTCTGAGAAAATCAATCAATATTTTTAACAAAATGCAAATCAATTCACTACCAAAAAATGTCTTTTTATTTTTTTTAAACACAAACAAATAACATTTGGCAAAACCAGTCAAGGCAGTAGGCTATGGTACTCCCTCTGGTCTCCCTCTGTTCTACACAAGTATCTGTCTGTGTTCCCAGGTTGACTACGTTGCAGACGCATGCCAGATCTCACAATGTCTGGATAGGTATTTTCCGTATCAGATCAACCACATGTTATAGCAATCTGGTGCCCGACCGGCACAGTCGATGATGTGGAAACATGCCATGTAGTCTGCCTGAAAGACGACCTCAATCTACCAGCTGAGCACTAGGCTGCTCCTTGTCATTATATATATGTACAAAATATGCCTTCAATGGAGGCAACACCACATAATAAAATTGTCTTTCAGTAGAAAAAAAAAGAAGAGAAAAAAAAGTTGACATAGTGCATAGAATGACATCACAAGGACTTCTCCCTGGTCCTTCCACGTTGTGATTCACTTCCTGGTTCCTGAGCTGACCAGAATATTGCCGTGTTCACATGCTAGTCGGAACTAGGAAATTCAGAAATGTCCCACTTGTTGATTCATGGTACGCGACACATAACTACAGCAAGTTGGACATTTCAGTTTCCTAGTTCTAACTAGCACCGTGAACACGGTAAATGCTGATGAATGTGCGACTGGACCATTCAGATCCAAAATGGTGGATCTAGATGTTAGGGAAGTGGTAGTTGAATTTCCGATCCAAAATGGTGGATTTAGATGTTAGGGAAGTGGTAGTTAAATTTCCTCAGGTTGGTATAGTACTTCTTGTTGTCCAGAGCTGGGAAGATACTGCTGCTGGTGAGCTGAGGCAAATACTAGAGAGAGGAAAGGAAACAAGAGTGTGTTAATGCAGTTGGAAGAGTGACAATATATCATCTTCATGGGCAAGAATTTAAAGATGACAGAGGATGTACTGCATCGTGTAGACACCTTCAATTGTTTGTACAGCATTTTGCCATCTCTGACAGCTGGTCCCAATTTGCATGGAGCTTCCACCTTATTGCTTCCAAGTTCCACCTTACAGATCTAACAGACATTGAAGGGTTAGAGCCAAGAGGAAAGAGGGTAGGGAGTGAATCGGGACCGCTGCGTTAACCATGAAGAAACATACTGACCCCAGGTGGGAGGTGTTTGCGGGGCAGGAGGCGTGACCTCTTCTTGGTGGAGCGGTCGGTGCTCTCGCTCTCCTCCCGTTGGCTGTCGAAGTACGCGTGCTCCAGAAGCTGCTCACAGGCCAGCCGCTCCGACGGGTCCATACGCAGGCAGCCCTGGGGTCAGGGGGGCAAAGGTCATTTAGGGAAGGGATGAGGGAATGAATATTTGCTAATAAAACATCAGAGACCATTAAATGAGAGATTGTTCATTTCATTTAGAGAACCAGATATTTTTACCACACAAATTGCCAGCAGGTGAATGGCTGGATAGACAGACATACCTTCATCAGACTCAGTGCTTGATATGACAGGTTGGGGTATTTCAGTTCCAGAGTTTCCTATTGGATGATAAAGGATGCCTTATTGTGTATACATTTTTTTACCCTTTTGATAATTTACGCAGTGTTTTGAGGCAGAGAGTAAGCATTTCATTGCACAGTTTATGCTCCGTTGTATATAACAAATAAACATTGATTTGATAGATATATACGGCAGGGATCATCAACTAGATTCAGCCGAGAGGATGGTTAGAGGGCAGGAACATAATTACAAATAATTTGTAGATAATAATAATAATTTGTTCAAATTGACCACGGGAAGCTCAAAACGGGCCGGCAGTAGGGAACCCTGAAATACAGAACACTCCTTTAAACTGATTTGGTAGATGAATCATCATTATATGTTTGTTCTCACCATTTCCTGAGGCTCTGGGATGCAGACTCCACTAAAGAACTGGTTCTTATTGAATACCTGCTGGTGGCGGGGGATCAGGTCTCCTGCAGACAGACACACACACAGACACACAGATAGACACACAAACACACAGATAGACACACAAACACACAGATAGACACACAAACACACAGATAGACACACAAACACACAGACAGACAGACACACAGAGAGACAGACAGACACACAGACAGACAGAAACACAGACAGACAGACAGAAAGACAGACAGACAGAAACACAGACAGACAGACACACACACAGACACACACACACACAGACACACAGATAGACACACAAACAGACTCACGGACAGACACACAGACAGACAGACACACAGAGAGACACACACAGACAGACAGACAGACAGACAGACAGAAACAGACAGACAGACACACAGACAGACACACAGACACACACAGAAACACAGACACACAGAAACACAGACACAGACAGACAGCCAGACAAAGCTTTACTTCTCTCCATTACCTAACACACCGGAACAGGTGAACGTAATGTGACACTGACGACAGCCTTGTATTTTACATTACATTTGACATTGTTGGTCATATGGGAGGGGCTTGTTGGTCATATGGGAGGGGCTTGTTGGTCATATGGGGAGGTGCTCGTTGGTCACATGGGAGGTGCTCGTTGGTCATATGGGAGGTGCTCGTTGGTCACATGGGAGGTGCTCGTTGGTCACATGGGAGGTGCTCGTTGGTCATATGGGAGGTGCTCGTTGGTCATATGGGAGGTGCTCGTTGGTTATATGGGAGGTGCTTGTTGGTCATATGGGAGGTGCTCGGGCAGAGGGAGCTCATGTTTACTGATAATAAAGGGTACTGTCCTTTTCCTGAACTAACTGGTGAAACAACTGGTATTATCTACTGGTATTATATACTGATATTATATACTGGTATTATATACTGGTATTATATACTGGTATTATATACTGGTATTATATACTGGTATTATATACTAGTATTATCTACTGGTATTATCTACTGGTATTATACTGGTATTATATACTGGTATTATATATTATATACTAGTATTATATACTAGTATTATATACTGGTATTATCTACTGGTATTATCTACTAGTATTATCTACTAGTATTATCTACTGGTATTATCTACTGGTATTATCTACTGGTATTATCTACTGGTATGTAAAAATGTTATAACTCATCACTAACTGTTAACGCGTCACTAAAACTGTTATAACGCGTCACTAACTGTTATAACGCATCACTAACTGTTATAACATCACTAACTGTTATAACGCGTCACTAACTGTTATAACATCAAACTGTTATAACACGTCACTAACTGTTATAACACGTCACTAACTGTTATAACATCACTAACTATTATAACGCGTCACTAACTGTTATAACGCATCACTAACTGTTATAACATCACTAACTATTATAACGCGTCACTAACTGTTATAACGCGTCACTAACTGTTATAACGCGTCACTAACTGTTATAACGCGTCACTAACTGTTATAACGCATCACTAGCTGTTATAACGCATCACTAACTGTTATAACGCGTCACTAACTGTTATAACGCGTCACTAACTGTTATAACGCGTCACTAACTGTTATAACGCGTCACAAACTGTTATAACGCGTCACTAACTGTTATAACGCGTCACTAACTGTTATAACGCGTCACTAACTGTTATAACGCGTCACAAACTGTTAGAACGCATCACTAACTGTTATAACGCGTCACTAGCTGTTATAACGCGCCACTAACTGTTATAACGCGTCACTAACTGTTATAACGCGTCACTAATAACGCGTCATTAAACGCTGTTATAACGCGTCACTAACTGTTATAACGCCGTCTAACAAACGCGCCACTAACAACGCACTAACTGTTATAACGCGTCACTAACTGTTATAACGCATCACTAACTGTTATAACGCGTCACTAACTGTTATAACACGCACTAGCTAACTGTTA
The DNA here is from genome assembly GCF_018296145.1 of Oncorhynchus tshawytscha. Taxonomy (NCBI): domain Eukaryota; kingdom Metazoa; phylum Chordata; class Actinopteri; order Salmoniformes; family Salmonidae; genus Oncorhynchus; species Oncorhynchus tshawytscha. The sequence goes on along the minus strand of NW_024608706.1, from coordinate 64,211 downwards.
TAACGCGTCACTAACTGTTATAACGCGTCACTAACTGTTATAACACGCGTCACTAACTGTTATAACGCATCACTAACTGTTATAATGCGTCACTAACTGTTATAACACGTCACTAACTGTTATAACACGTCACTAACTGTTAACACGTCACTAACTGTTATAACGCCGTCACGTCGCATCACTAACTGTTATAACGCGTCACTAACTGTTATAACGCGCCACTCATAACTTATAACGCTTATAACGCGCCATATAACGCCACTGTTATAACGCGTCATTATAACACTAACTGTTATAACGCGTCACTAACTGTTATAACATCACTAACTATTATAACGTCACTAACTGTGATAACGCATCACTAACTGTTATAACATCACTAACTATTATAACGCACTAACTGTTATAACGCCATCACTAACTGTTATAACGCTGTCACTAAGTGTTATAACGCCCACTAGCTGTTATAACGCGTCACTAACTGTTATAACGCCGTCACTAACTGTTATAACGCGTCACTTATAACTAACTGTTATAACGCATCACTAACTGTTATAACGCATCACTGTTATAACGCGTCACTAACTGTTATAACATCACTAACTGTTATAACGCCACACCGTTATAACATCGCCACTAACTGTTATAACATCACTAACTGTTATAACGCATCACTAACTGTTATAACGCATCACTAGCTGTTATAACGCGTCACTAGCTGTTATAACGCGTCACTAACTGTTATAACGCGTCACTAACTGTTATAACATCACTAACTGTTATAACGCGTCACTAACTGTTATAACATCACTAACTGTTATAACGCATCACTAACTGTTATAACGCGTCACTAGCTGTTATAACGCGTCACTAACTGTTATAACGCATCACTAGCTGTTATAACGCATCACTAGCTGTTATAACGCATCACTAGCTGTTATAACGCGTCACTAACTGTTATAACACGTCACTAACTGTTATAACGCGTCACTAGCTGTTATAACGCATCACTAGCTGTTATAACGCGTCACTAACTGTTATAACGCGCTCACTAACTGTTATAACGCGTCACTAGCTGTTATAACGCCGTCACTAGCTGTTATAACGCGTCACTAACTTATAACGCTAGCTGTTATAACGCACTAACTGTTATAACGCGTCACTAACTGTTATAACGCGTCACTAACTGTTATAACGCGTCACTAGCTGTTATAACGCCATCACTAGCTGTTATAACGCGTCACTAACTGTTATAACGCTGTCACTAACTGTTATAACGCGTCACTAGCTGTTATAACGCGTCACTAGCTGTTATAACGCGTCACTAACTGTTATAACGCCGTCACTAGCTGTTATAACGTGTCACTAGCTGTTATAACGCGTCACTAACTGTTATAACGCGTCACTAACTGTTATAACGCGTCACTAACTGTTATAACGCGTCACTAGCTGTTATAACGCGTCACTAGCTGTTATAACGCGGCACTAACTGTTATAACGCTGTCACTAGCTGTTATAACGCGTCACTAGCTGTTATAACGTGTCACTAGCTGAAACAATGATTGTGTCTTAAACAGCACCCTATTTACCAGGCTCTGGTCAACAGTAGTGCACTATGAAGGGAATAGGGTGCCAACAGTAGTGCACTATGAAGAGAATAGGGGCCACAAGTAGTGCACTATGAAGGGAATAGGGGGCCATTTTGGACACCCTAGCTATATTAATCCCACTTACCCAGTGTCTTCCTGATGAGGTAGAGCTGATCCATGTCTGACTTGCCGGGCCAGAGCGGGATGCCAGAGAGCAGCTCAGAGAAGACACAGCCCAGCGCCCAGACATCAACAGGGGCTCCATACTGAGTATCACCCACTAGCAGCTCAGGGGCCCGGTACCATCGCGTTGCCACATAGTCTGTGTAGTAGTCACATGGACCGGCTGCAGGGACAGATCGATACACATCTCTGTTTAGGAACAAGACTTAAAGCCTGCATGGTATAATGCATTTCATATAATATGGTTATAATGCATTATAAGCAGACTTTACACAACATAGACAGATAGTTTGAATATAATGGTATAGGATAGAACAGAACAGAATAAATATCACTTCATCGTTCAAAGTGAATCAAAAATTCATATTTTTACTGTTTTGTGTTATTCCCCCCCAAAAAACACACACACGAGTCTGGAAGCTGTTAGATACAAGACTCTGTTTGAGAGGAAAGAATTGGTAAGAAATGGAATGAGTGTTGATTTCAATGGTGACGTGATGGCAGAAAGTTAAGACAGTGGTATTACAACAGGAGTCCACCAGGTGGCAGTAGACCTACAGAAACAGTACAGTAGCACTACAACATACAGGGGAAGGAGTCTCATAATGACGGTGTACCAAATAATACTATATTCCCTACATAGTGCACTACATTTGACCAGAACCCTATGGATCATAGTAAACATGTTTAGCACTTCATAGTGATTAGGATGCCATTTGGGACATGTCATAAAACAAAACAAAAATGACTTACTGAGGATCCTGGCGAATCCGAAGTCACAGAGCTTAATGACCTGCTGTTTAGTGATGAGGATATTCTCGGGCTTCACGTCTCTGTGGATGCACTGCAGGAGACAACAACCGAAACGTTAGTCGTTTAACAGTGCCAGCCAGGGCGGATTTTTCATTCAACTACAGCTGATCATGTGGTGGTCTTGTACGGTCTATACGCAAGAAGAGGTTTCCAGGGTGTTGTGTCCCGTCTTGCCAACTCCTATGGTCATTGTCAAGCAAATCATTAACAAGACAACACAAACAGACCTGGGACCAGGCTATGTTACACTGTTACGATGTGACAAGGCAGCACAAACAGATCCGGGACTTTGCCAGGCTAGAGAAGACGGGACTTTGCCAGGCTAGAGAAGACGGTACTTTGCCAGGCTAGAGAAGGCGGGACATTGCCAGGGTAGAGAAGGCGGTACTTTGCCAGGCTAGAGAAGGCGGTACTTTGCCAGGCTAGAGATGACGGGACTTTGCCAGGCTAGAGAAGATGGGACATTGCCAGGCTAGAGAAGACGGGACTTTGCCAGGCTAGGCAGAAGGCGGGACATTGCCAGGCTAGAGAAGACGGTACTTTGCCAGGCTAGAGAAGACGGTACTTTGCCAGGCTAGAGAAGAAGGTACTTTGCCAGGCAAGAGAAGATGGGACATTGCCAGGCTAGAGAAGACGGGACATTGCCAGGGTAGAGAAGACGGTACTTTGCCAGGCTAGAGAAGACGGTACTTTGCCAGGCTAGAGAAGACGGTACTTTGCCAGGCTAGAGAAGACAGGACTTTGCCAGGCTAGAGAAGACGGGGAAGTTGCCAGGCTAGAGAAGATGGGACATTGCCAGGCTAGAGAAGATGGGACATTGCCAGGCTAGAGAAGACGGTACTTTGCCAGGCTAGAGAAGACGGTACTTTGCCAGGCTAGAGAAGAAGGTACTTTGCCAGGCAAGAGAAGATGGGACATTGCCAGGCTAGAGAAGACGGGACATTGCCAGGGTAGAGAAGACGGTACTTTGCCAGGCTAGAGAAGACGGTACTTTGCCAGGCTAGAGAAGACGGTACTTTGCCAGGCTAGAGAAGACAGGACTTTGCCAGGCTAGAGAAGACGGGAAGTTGCCAGGCTAGAGAAGATGGGACATTGCCAGGCTAGAGAAGATGGGACATTGCCAGGCTAGAGAAGACGGTACTTTGCCAGGCTAGAGAAAATGGGACATTGCCAGGCTAGAGAAGATGGGGCATTGCCAGGCTAGAGAAGATGGGACATTGCCAGGCTAGAGAAGACGGTACTTTGCCAGGCAAGAGAAGATGGGACTTTGCCAGGCTAGAGAAGACGGGACATTGCCAGGCTAGAGAAGACAGTACTTTGCCAGGCTAGAGAAGACGGTACTTTGCCAGGCTAGAGAAGACGGGACATTGCCAGGGTAGAGAAGACGGTACTTTGCCAGGCTAGAGAAGACGGGACATTGCCAGGCTAGAGAAGATGGGACATTGCCAGGCTAGAGAAGACATGCAGCAGATCAGGCAGGTGTATTCACTAGGAACCAAACAGAAACAAACGGGCCAAAAGTGGTAGGGAACTACCTGAATTTGTCCAATGAGAAACACTTGTTTTTTAATTTTTCTGTTCTAAAACATTTTGCAACGGTGTGCAGTAATGAATACACTCCATATCCAGACTTTGGCTGTGCAGCTTGACTGTTAAAAAGGGGGCCCGTGGCGATTTGTTGTGTCTCAGTGAAAGAGTAATGTCTGGGCAGCCAGGAGACTGGAATGCTAGTGAAACAGCGGTTTGGGTAGAGGAGCGACGGTGAAAAAGTAGGGAAAACCACTTACGTTCTGTTTATGACAGAAGTTGACAGCCTGGAGTGTCTGCCAGGTGATGCTTTTTACCAGCTGTTCTGGAACACTGGAAGTTAAAGAAGAGACAACCAAATAACACAGATATATTTTTACAGTTATAGATTTCATTTAATTCAATTATAATTTTCAGGACTGTATGTATGTAATTCTATGACTAATAAACACAAAGTCAGACACAGATCATCAGATTGCTGGCGCTAATCTCTGACTGCAGTTTAAGACAACCTGTAATTAAAAATATATATATTTAAAAAATAAAAGGTTTGCTCTGTTGCCCCTGTGACTTCCACTGATTGTTAGCTAGCAGTGGCTAAAGTCAGCTGACGTTTGTAGTGGCTGATTATTATTATATTATTCAATTCAATTCTAAGGGTTTTATTGGCATCGGGAAACATATCTTAACATTGCCAAAGCAAGTGAAATAGACAAACAGAAGTGAAATAAAAAAATGAAAAAATGAAAGGTAAACATTACACTCACAAAAGTTCCAAAGGAAAAATGTCATATGATACGGTGCTGTAACGATGTTCAACTGGTTCAAGTACACAAGGGAAAATAAATAAACAGAAATATGGGTTGTATTTACAATGGTGTTTGTTCTTCACTGGTTGTAGCAACAGGTCACACACATCTTGCTGCTGTGATGGCACACTGTGGTATTTCACCCAGTAGATATGGGAGTTTATCAAAATTAGGTTTGTTTTCTAATTCTTTGTGGATCTGTGTAATCTGAGGGAAATATGTCTCTCTAATATAGTCATACATTAGGCAGGAGGTTAGGAAGTGCAGCTCAGTTTCCACCTAATTTTGTGGACAGTGAGCACATAGCCTGTCTTCTCTTGAGAGCCATGTCTGCCTACGGCTCTCAATAGCAAGGCTATGCTCACTGAGTCAAAGCTTTCCTTAAGTTTGGGTCAGTCAGTCTTATTTGTATAAGTGGTTACAATGTTTATCGCACTGATCGGGTTAAGAAAGGTGGGGGTGTGGCTACATATATAAAGACTCAATTCCCTGTAAGTGTGGAGAAGTCTGGAGCTATTTGTAAACAGTTGGAATTTCTTGCTTTGAATATTGAGGTTTCAAAGGGCCTCTATAACTGTGATTGGCTGTTATAGACCCCCCTCTGCTCTCTATAACTGTGATTGGGTGTTACAGATCACCCTCTGCTCTCTATAACTGTGATTGGCTGTTATAGACCCCCTCTGCTCTCTATAACTGTGATTGGCTGTTATAGACCCCCTCTGCTCTCTATAACTGTGATTGGCTGTTATAGACCCCCTCTGCTCTCTATAACTGTGATTGGGTGTTACAGATCCCCCTCTGCTCTCTATAACTGTGATTGGGTGTTACAGACCCCCTCTGCTCTCTATAACTGTGATTGGCTGTTACAGATCCCCCTCTGCTCTCTATAACTGTGATTGGCTGTTACAGATCCCCTCTGCTCTCTATAACTGTGATTGGCTGTTACAGATCCCCTCTGCTCTCTATAACTGTGATTGGCTGTTACAGACCCCCTCTGCTCTCCATAACTGTGATTGGCTGTTACAGATCCCCCTCTGCTCTCTATAACTGTGATTGGCTGTTACAGACCCCCTCTGCTCTCTATAACTGTGATTGGCTGTTACAGATCCCCCTCTGCTCTCTATAACTGTGATTGGCTGTTACAGATCCCCCTCTGCTCTCTATAACTGTGATTACTGTTATAGACCCCATAAATATTCTGCGGTTGGTGTTTATTGTAATGATGTAAGTGACCATTGTGCTGTTGTTGCTGTTAGAAATACTAAGGTTCCTAAAACAAACCCACGTTTTATTCGTAAGAGAAAATTGAAGTGTTTTAATGAGCAGGCTTTCTTTCATGATTTGTTTTCTTTTGACTGGAGCAGATTGAGTTTATCCCTGATGTGGAAACTGCCTGGAAATGATTTCATTATGGGTTTTTTTCCAAATAGTAAACAAACACGCCCCATTCCGCAGGTTCGGGGTTAAAGGGCGGGATAATCCATGGTTTTCTTCTGAGCTGTCTTGTATTATTCACGACGGTAATCCAGCCTGGGCTAAAGCAAGGAAATCATGTTCTGATGCTGATTGGCTTATTTTTAGGCCGTTAAGAAACAAGTGTTCTTTTCTTCTCAGGAAGGCCAAGTCTGAATATTTTATGTCTGTTACCACTGATGACCTGAATGACCCTAGAACGTTCTGGAAGGCTACTAAGTCTATGTCTGGTAACAGTAATGTTAATGAATTACCATCATGTGTTTTGAAGGACTCTGTTACTATATATGACAAACTGAAATGCTGAATTGTTTCAATGAGCACTTTGTATCATCTGGTGGGCTGTTTGATTCAGTGTCCTCTGTCTCTGTACAACCCTGTGTGGATGAACTATTGTCCTCTGTCTCTGTACAACCCTGTGTGGATGAACCAGTGTCCTCTGTCTCTGTCCAACCTTGTGGTGGATGAACCAGTGTCCTCTGTCTCTGTACAACCCTGTGTAGATGAACCAGTGAGAGCTAGTCAAACTTTTAGCTTTTTTCCATTCTCAGTACAGGAGGTACATAAAGCCCTGAAGTCCATAGATCAGACAAAGCCTGCAGGTCCTGATCTTTTGGAGCCCTGCTTTTTAAATCTGGCAGCTGATTTCATAGCTGAACCACGTACATAGCTGTTCAATCTAACCCTGGAATGTAGTGAAATTCCAAAGATCTGAAATCAGCATTTGTCCAAGCATTTTTAAAAAGGGGAGATCCAACTCTTTTAAATAATTATAGGCCAATCTCAAAGCTGTCACCCCTGGTGAAAATACTTGAACCCCTTGTGAGTGAACAGCTAAAATAGTTTTTATTTACTAACTCTATTTAGGCTTCAGGAAGAAGCAGAGCACAATTACAGCAGCCATGAAGGTTTTAAATGATATCACTGAAGTCATTGACAAAAAACAGCACTGTGTCTCACTTTTTATTGATCTCGCTAAGGCTTTTGGTACAGTTGATCATGCTATACTAAGGCAGAGATTGTTGAGTGTAGGTCTTTCAGAGCATGCAGTTGCATGGTTTGCTAACTATCTGTCTGATAGAACTCAGTGCACTCAATTTGATGGGCTTATGTCTGTTAAATTGTCTGTCTTGAATGGTGTGCCCCAAGGCCCTGTACTTGGTCCTCTCTTATTCACTATTTATATAAATGATTTAGACAAAAATGTCCAAAATGCACAACTTAATTTTTATGCTGATGATACTATTATTTACTGTTGTGCCTCATCTCTTACAAAAGCTTTCCAGAACTTGCAAACTGCTTTTTATACTGTTCAACATACCTTGTGTCAATTGAAGCTTATCCTCAATACTGACAAAACTAAACTAATGGTGTTTTCTAAAGCAAGAAATAGACCTCTGAACCTTTCACCTATTACTACCTGTCAGGGCAAGGAGATTGAGGTTGTAACCTCATATAAATATCTTGTAATTTTAAATTGCATATTCAACAACTTACAAAAAAACTGAAGCTGAAATTGGGATTTTATTTTAGGAATAAGGCCTGTTTTTCTTTTGAAGCCAGAAGGAGGCTAGTATCAGCTACATTTATGGCTTTACTAGACTATGGGGATATTTTATATATGACTGCTTCCGCTCAGTGTTTGAGATCAGTTGACACCCTTTACCATGGCACTTTGAGATTTATTTTAAACTGCAAAACCCTTACGCACCACTGCACCTTGTATACCAGGGTTGGCTGGTCTTCTCTAGTCTATCGTAGGCTCAGTCACTGGTATACTTTTATTTACAAAGCCATTTTGGGTTTTTTATTTGTGCATTTTTATTGTTCAGAAATGTGGTGGATACTCTCTTCGTTCGCTGGACTTTATACTGCTAACTGTTCCAAATGTCCGAACTGAATTTGGTAAAAGGGCTTTTATGTACTCTGCGCCATTGTCTTGGAACACCTTACAAAATACTTTTGTAAAGTTTAAAAAAATGTTTTTTTAAATGTTTTTTTAAAGTCACACTGGTCATGTATTCTGCCACTGTCTACTCTCTGTTTAGGGTTAGTCACAGTGGTCAGGTATTCTGCCACTGTCTACTCTCTGTTTAGGGCCAAATAGCATTCTAGTTTGCTCAGTTTTTTTGTTAATTCTTTCCAATGTGTCAAGTAATTATCTTTTTGTTTTCTCATGATTTGGTTGGGTCTAATTCTGTCCTTGGGCTCTGTGGGGTCTGTTTGTGAACAGAGCCCCAGTATCAGCTTGCTTAGGGGACTCTTCTCCAGGTTCATCTCTCTGTAGGTGATGGCTTTGTTATGGAAGGTTTGGGAATCGCTTCCTTTTAGGTGGTTGTAGAATTTAACAGATATTTTCTGTATTTTGATCATTAGTGGGTATCGGCCTAATTCTGCTCTGCATGCATTATTAGGTGTTCTACGTTGTACACAGAGGATATTTTTGCAGAATTCTGTTTGCAGAGTCAATCTGGTGTTTGTCCCATTTTGTGAATTCTTGGTTGATGAGCGGACCCCAGACCTCACAACCATAAAGGGCAATGGGTTCTATAACTGATTCAAGTGTTTTTAGCCAGATCCTAATTGGTATGTCGAATTTTATGTTCCTTTTGATGGCATAGAAGGCCCTTCTTGCCTTGTCTCTCAGATCGTTCACAGCTTTGTGGAAGTTACCTGTGGCGCTGATGTTTAGGCCAAGGTATGTATAGTTTTTTGTGCTCTAAGGCAATGGTGTCTAGATGGAATTTGTATTTGTGGTCCTGGCGACTGGATCTTTTTTGGAACACCATTATTTTGGTCTTATTGAGATTTACTGTCAGGGCCCAGGTCTGACAGAATCTGTGCAGAAGATCTAGGTGCTGCTGTAGGCCCTCCTTAGTTGGTGACAGAAACACCAGATCATCAGCAGACAGTAGACATTTGACTTCAGATTCTATTAGGTGAGGCCGGGTGCTGCAGACTGTTCTTGTGCCCTTGTAACGGATTTGAAACGGCTAGCTTAGTTAGCGGTGCGCGCTAAATAGCGTTTCAATCGGTGACGTAACTTGCTCTGAGACCTTGAAGTAGTGGTTCCCCTTTGCTCTGCAAGGGCCATGGCTTTTGTGGAGCGATGGGTAACGATGCTTCGAGGGGTGACTGTTGTTGATGTGTGCAGAGGGTCCCTGGTTCGCGCCCGGCTATGGGCGAGGGGACGGTCTAAAGTTATACCGTTACACCCTCCCCAATTCATTGATATATATGTTGAAGAGGGTGGGGCTCACGCTGCATCCGTCTCACCACCTGGCCCTGTGGGAAGTGTGTATCTCTCTCTCCCCCCTACCTCCCTCTCTCTACCTCTTTCTCACCCTCCCTCTCTCTCCCCTACCTCCCTCTCTCTTCCCTCCCTCTCTCTCCCCCCTCCCCTTCCTCTCCCCCTCCCCTCTCTCTCTCTCTCTCCCCCTCTTCTCCCTCTCTCCCCCTCTTCTCCCTACCTCCCTCTCTCCACCTCTTTCTCCCCCTCCCTCTCTCTCCCCCCTCCCCTTCCTCTCCCCCCTCCCCTTCCTCTCCCCCTCCCCCTCTCTCTCCCCCTCCCCCTCTTCTCCCTACCTCCCTCTCCACCTCTTTCTCCCCCTCCCTCTCTCCACCCCTCTTCTCCCTACCTCCCTCTCCACCTCTTTCTCCCCCTCCCTCTCCCCCCCTCTTCTCCCTACCTCCCTCTCTCCACCTCTTTCTCCCCTCCCCCTCTCTTATTGTAAACTGTAGTCCAGAAGCCCATCCATCAGTGTTACCATGGAGATGGCTAAATCCAGCCTTACAACTGGTGATTTAATAGCCATGGATGCATCCTAAATGTCTCCCTATATAGTGCACTACTTTTGACTGGAACCAATAGGGCTCAGGTCAAAAGTAGTGCACTATATAGGGAATAGGGTGCCACTTGGGACATAGACAATCTCCATCCCCCTTCCTGTGGCTGAGCCCCCATGAAACCCTTACAGCCCCCCATGGGAGTGAGGCAGGCACCTCTATTAACTGTGTGTGTGTGTGGTGTGTGTGTGTGTGTGTGTGTGTGTGTGTGTGTGTGTGTGTGTCTGCGTTCCTACAACTCCACCTCCCTCCCTGTCAGCCAACACAGCATTCTGGGACTACATCGCTGTAAACATTCCGCAACGAGCAGGTCAGTCTCCGTGGTAACAGCCAAACACTGTGGCTATCAGCAGGGGAGACACTATATACAGGTCATAGATTATCAGCAGGGGAGACACTATAAGGGGCGGCAGGTAGCCTTGTGGTTAGGGCGTTTCGCCAGTAACCTAAAGGTTGCTAGATCGAATCCCGAGCTGACAAGGTAAAAATCTGTCGTTCGGCCCTTGAACAAGGCAGTTAACCCACTGTTCCTATTTGTTCTTAACTGACATGCCTAGTTAAATAAAGGTTAAATAAAAACGTAAAAAATATATACAGGTTGTAGATAAACAGCAGGGAGACAAATAAACAATCTATAGAATTTATCAGTGTGTGAGACAGAGAGAGCGTGTGTGAGACAGAGAGAGCGTGTGTGTGTAGAGAGCCAGTACTCACCCTCTGGGGTATCGGTCCAGCTCGTTGAGGACGGTGTGATCACAGTACTCAAACACCAGGTGTAGCTTACGTTTACGCCTGAACACCTCAATCAGGTTCACAAGGTTGGAGTGCTTTAGTTGCTGCTCGGATAACACACACACACACACACACACACACACACACACACACACACACACACACACACACACACACAGTTGAAGTCAGGAGTTTACATACACCTTAGCCAAATACATTTAAACTCCGTTTTCACAATTCCTGACATTTAATCCTAGTAAAAGTTAGGATCACCACTTTATTTTAAGAATGTGTAATGTCAGAATAATAGTACAGAGAATGATTTATTTCATCTTGTATTTCTTTCATCACATTCCCAGTGGGTCAGAAGTTTACATACACTTAATTAGTATTTGGTAGCATTACCTTTAAATTGTGTAATTTGGGTCAAAAGTTTCGGGTAGCCTTCCACAAGCTTCCCACAATAAATTGGGTACATTTTGGCCCATTCCTCCTGACAGAGCTGGTGTAACTGAGTCAGGTTTGTAGGCCTCATGGCTCGCACACGCTTTTTCAGTTCTGCCCACACATGTTCTATAGGATTGAGGTCAGGGCTTTGTGATGGCCACTCTAATACCTTGACTTTGTTGTCCTTAAGCGATTCTGCCACAACTTTGGAAGTATGCTTGGGGTCATTGTCCATTTGGAAGACCCATTTGCAACCAAGCTTTAACCTCCTGACAGATGTCTTGAGATGTTGCTTCAATATATCCACATAATTTTCCTCTTCCCTCATGATGCCATCTATTTTGTGAAGTGCACCAATCCCTCCTGCAGCAAAGCACCCCCACAACATGATGCTGCCACCCCCGTGCATCCCGGTTGGGATGGTGTTCTTCGGCTTACAAGCGCCCCCCTTTTTCCTCCAAACATAATGATGGTCATTATGGCCAAACAGTTCTATTTTTGTTTCATCAGACCAGAGGACATTTCTCCAAAAACGACGATCTTTGTCCCCATGTGCAGTTGCAAACCGTAGTCTGGCTTTTTTATGCCGGTTTTGGAGCAGTGGCTTCTTCCTTGCTGAGCGGCCTCTCATGTTATGTCAATATAGGACTCGTTTTACTGTGGATATAGATACTTGTTTCCTCCAGCATCTTCACAAGGTCCTTTGCTGTTCTGGGATTGATTTGCACTTTTCGCACCTAAGTACGTTAATCTCTAGGAGACAGAACACATCTCCATCCTGAGCGGTATGACGGCTGCGTGGTCCCATGGTGTTTATACTTGCGTACTATTGTTTGTACAGATGAATGTGGTACCTTCAGGCGTTTGGAAATTGCTCCCATAGATGAACCAGACTTGTGGAGGTCTACAATTTTTTTCTGAGGTCTTGGCTGATTTCTTTCGATTTTCCCATGATATCAAGCAAAGAGGCACTGAGTTTGAAGGTAGGCCTTGAAATACATCCACAGGTCCACCTCCAATTGACTCAAATGATGTCAATTAGCCTATCAGAAGCTTCTAAAGCCATGACATCATTTCTGGAATTTTCCCAGCTGTTTAAAGGCACTTCTGACCCACTGGAATTGTGATACACTGAATTATAAGTTAAATAATCTGTCTGTAAACAATTGTAAAAATGACTTGTGTCGTGCACAAAGTAGATGTCCTAACCAACTTGCCAAAACTATAGTTTGTTAACAAGACATTTGTGGAGTGGTTGAAAAACAAGTTTTAATGACTCCAACCTAAGTGTATGTAAACTAGTTGTAATGACTCCAACCTAAGTGTATATAAACTAGTTGTAATGACTCCAACCTAAGTGTGTGTAAACTAGTTTTAATGACTCCAACCTAAGTGTGTAAACTAGTTGTAATGACTCCAACCTAAGTGTATATAAACTAGTTTTAATGACTCCAACCTAAGTGTATATAAACTAGTTGTAATGACTCCAACCTAAGTGTGTGTAAACTAGTTGTAATGACTCCAACCTAAGTGTGTGTAAACTAGTTGTAATGACTCCAACCTAAGTGTGTGTAAACTAGTTGTAATGACTCCAACCTAAGTGTGTGTAAACTAGTTGTAATGACTCCAACCTAAGTGGATGTAAACTTCCCACTTCAACTGTATCACAAAGCACCTCTGCTACACCACAGTAACGACACACTTTTGTAATCTTTTAATTGTACAGTGATCCCAATATACTGTAGGTGCACACAGTGATATGGATATAGAGATTACGTAACAGAAAGTCATGGATCTGTGTTTGCTTCGTGCAGAGCGGCTGACAAGCTCCCACATGTCTTATCAAAACAGAGGAAGAGGAACGCTTATAAACATGCTGTGGTCTCCCATGACAACCGGTATGTTCCCATCTGGTTTTATCGAACTGTTCATGAGGAGGAGGAGGAGGAAGCTACTGGAAGAACTGTTTATGGGGAGGAGGAGGAGGAGGACGAGGAAGCTACTGGAAGAACTGTTTATGAGGATGAGGAGGATGAGGAGGATGAGGAAGCTACTGGAAGAACTGTTTATGAGGAAGGGGGGGTTACTGGAAGAACTGTTTATGAGGATGAAGAGGAGGATGAGGAAGCTACTGGAAGAACTGATGAGGAGGATGAGGAAGCTACTGGAAGAACTGTTTATGAGGATGAGGAGGTTACTGGAAGAACTGTTTATGAGGATGAAGAGGAGGATGAGGAAGCTACTGGAAGAATTGTTTATGAGGATGAGGAGGAGGAGGATGAGGAAGCTACTGGAAGTTACTTGTTCAGGCAATGACCATAGTAGTTGGCAAGACACGTTTTGTCAAGCCCATACAGTATGTCACAACAACAAAGCAATATTATACAGTCTATAACAGACAAGATGATACAGTCTATAACAGACAAGATGATACAGTCTGTAACAGACAGGATGATACAGTCTATAACAGACAAGATGATACAGTCTATAACAGACAAGATGATACAGTCTGTAACAGACAGGATGATACAGTCTATAACAGACAGGATGATACAGTCTATAACAGACATGGTGTCAATAACAAGAAGATACAGTCTATAACAGACTAGATGATACAGTCTATAACAGACATGGTGTCAATAACAAGAAGATACAGTCTATAACAGACTAGATGATACAGTCTATAACAGACATGGTCTCAATAACAATATGATACAGTCTATAACAGACATGATGATACAGTCTATAACAGACAAGATGATACCGTCTATAACAGACAAGATGATACCGTCTATAACAGACAATATGATACAGTCTATAACAGACAATATGATACCGTCTATAACAGACAAGATGATACCGTCTATAACAGACTAGATGATACAGTCTATAACAGACTAGATGATACCGTCTATAACAGACAAGATGATACCGTCTATAACAGACAATATGATACAGTCTATAACAGACTAGATGATACAGTCTATAACAGACAAGATGATACAGTCTATAACAGACTAGATGATACAGTCTATAACAGACATGGTGTCAATAACAAGAAGATACAGTCTATAACAGACATGGTCTCAATAACAATATGATGCAGTCTATAACAGACATGATGATACAGTCTATAACAGACTAGATGATACAGTCTATAACAGACATGGTCTCAATAACAATATGATACAGTCTATAACAGACAAGATGATACCGTCTATAACAGACAAGATGATACAGTCTATAACAGACAAGATGATACAGTCTATAACAGACAAGATGATACCGTCTATAACAGACAAGATGATACAGTCTATAACAGACAAGATGATACCGTCTATAACAGACAAGATGATACAGTCTATAACAGACAAGATGATACCGTCTATAACAGACAAGATGATACAGTCTATAACAGACAAGATGATACCGTCTATAACAGACAAGATGATACCGTCTATAACAGACAAGATGATACAGTCTATAACAGACAAGATGATACAGTCTATAACAGACAAGATGATACCGTCTATAACAGACAAGATGATACCGTCTATAACAGACAATATGATACAGTCTATAACAGACAAGATGATACCGTCTATAACAGACAAGATGATACCGTCTATAACAGACAATATGATACCGTCTATAACAGACAAGATGATACAGTCTATAACAGACAAGATGATACCGTCTATAACAGACAAGATGATACCGTCTATAACAGACAAGATGATACCGTCTATAACAGACAAGATGATACAGTCTATAACAGACAAGATGATACAGTCTATAACAGACAAGATGATACAGTCTATAACAGACAAGATGATACCGTCTATAACAGACAAGATGATACCGTCTATAACAGACAAGATGATACCGTCTATAACAGACAAGATGATACAGTCTATAACAGACAAGATGATACCGTCTATAACAGACAAGATGATACAGTCTATAACAGACAAGATGATACAGTCTATAACAGACAAGATGATACCGTCTATAACAGACAAGATGATACAGTCTATAACAGACAAGATGATACAGTCTATAACAGACATGGTCTCAATAACAATATGATACAGTCTATAACAGACAAGATGATACAGTCTATAACAGACATGGTCTCAATAACAATATGATACAGTCTATAACAGACAAGATGATACCGTCTATAACAGACAAGATGATACCGTCTATAACAGACAAGATGATACCGTCTATAACAGACAAGATGATACAGTCTATAACAGACAAGATGATACCGTCTATAACAGACAAGATGATACCGTCTATAACAGACAATATGATACAGTCTATAACAGACAAGATGATACAGTCTATAACAGACAAGATGATACAGTCTATAACAGACAATATGATACAGTCTATAACAGACAATATGATACAGTCTATAACAGACTAGATGATACAGTCTATAACAGACAATATGATACAGTCTATAACAGACAAGATGATACCATCTATAACAGACTAGATGATACAGTCTATAACAGACTAGATGATACAGTCTATAACAGACAAGATGATACCGTCTATAACAGACATGGTCTCAATAACAATATGATACAGTCTATAACAGACATGATGATACAGTCTATAACAGACAAGATGATACCGTCTATAACAGACAAGATGATACCGTCTATAACAGACAATATGATACAGTCTATAACAGACAATATGATACCGTCTATAACAGACAAGATGATACCGTCTATAACAGACTAGATGATACAGTCTATAACAGACTAGATGATACCGTCTATAACAGACAAGATGATACCGTCTATAACAGACAATATGATACAGTCTATAACAGACTAGATGATACAGTCTATAACAGACTAGATGATACAGTCTATAACAGACAAGATGATACAGTCTATAACAGACTAGATGATACAGTCTATAACAGACATGGTGTCAATAACAAGAAGATACAGTCTATAACAGACATGGTCTCAATAACAATATGATGCAGTCTATAACAGACATGATGATACAGTCTATAACAGACTAGATGATACAGTCTATAACAGACATGGTCTCAATAACAATATGATACAGTCTATAACAGACAAGATGATACCGTCTATAACAGACAAGATGATACAGTCTATAACAGACAAGATGATACAGTCTATAACAGACAAGATGATACCGTCTATAACAGACAAGATGATACAGTCTATAACAGACAAGATGATACCGTCTATAACAGACAAGATGATACAGTCTATAACAGACAAGATGATACCGTCTATAACAGACAAGATGATACAGTCTATAACAGACAAGATGATACCGTCTATAACAGACAAGATGATACAGTCTATAACAGACAAGATGATACCGTCTATAACAGACAAGATGATACCGTCTATAACAGACAAGATGATACAGTCTATAACAGACAAGATGATACAGTCTATAACAGACAAGATGATACCGTCTATAACAGACAAGATGATACCGTCTATAACAGACAATATGATACAGTCTATAACAGACAAGATGATACCGTCTATAACAGACAAGATGATACCGTCTATAACAGACAATATGATACCGTCTATAACAGACAAGATGATACAGTCTATAACAGACAAGATGATACCGTCTATAACAGACAAGATGATACCGTCTATAACAGACAAGATGATACCGTCTATAACAGACAAGATGATACAGTCTATAACAGACAAGATGATACAGTCTATAACAGACAAGATGATACAGTCTATAACAGACAAGATGATACCGTCTATAACAGACAAGATGATACCGTCTATAACAGACAAGATGATACCGTCTATAACAGACAAGATGATACAGTCTATAACAGACAAGATGATACCGTCTATAACAGACAAGATGATACAGTCTATAACAGACAAGATGATACAGTCTATAACAGACAAGATGATACCGTCTATAACAGACAAGATGATACAGTCTATAACAGACAAGATGATACAGTCTATAACAGACATGGTCTCAATAACAATATGATACAGTCTATAACAGACAAGATGATACAGTCTATAACAGACTAGATGATACAGTCTATAACAGACATGGTCTCAATAACAATATGATGCAGTCTATAACAGACATGATGATACAGTCTATAACAGACTAGATGATACAGTCTATAACAGACATGGTCTCAATAACAATATGATACAGTCTATAACAGACAAGATGATACCGTCTATAACAGACAAGATGATACAGTCTATAACAGACAAGATGATACCGTCTATAACAGACAAGATGATACAGTCTATAACAGACAAGATGATACCGTCTATAACAGACAAGATGATACAGTCTATAACAGACAAGATGATACCGTCTATAACAGACAAGATGATACAGTCTATAACAGACAAGATGATACCGTCTATAACAGACAAGATGATACAGTCTATAACAGACAAGATGATACCGTCTATAACAGACAAGATGATACCGTCTATAACAGACAAGATGATACAGTCTATAACAGACAAGATGATACAGTCTATAACAGACAAGATGATACCGTCTATAACAGACAAGATGATACCGTCTATAACAGACAATATGATACAGTCTATAACAGACAAGATGATACCGTCTATAACAGACAAGATGATACCGTCTATAACAGACAATATGATACCGTCTATAACAGACAAGATGATACAGTCTATAACAGACAAGATGATACCGTCTATAACAGACAAGATGATACCGTCTATAACAGACAAGATGATACCGTCTATAACAGACAAGATGATACAGTCTATAACAGACAAGATGATACAGTCTATAACAGACAAGATGATACAGTCTATAACAGACAAGATGATACCGTCTATAACAGACAAGATGATACCGTCTATAACAGACAAGATGATACCGTCTATAACAGACAAGATGATACAGTCTATAACAGACAAGATGATACCGTCTATAACAGACAAGATGATACAGTCTATAACAGACAAGATGATACAGTCTATAACAGACAAGATGATACCGTCTATAACAGACAAGATGATACAGTCTATAACAGACAAGATGATACAGTCTATAACAGACATGGTCTCAATAACAATATGATACAGTCTATAACAGACAAGATGATACAGTCTATAACAGACATGGTCTCAATAACAATATGATACAGTCTATAACAGACAAGATGATACCGTCTATAACAGACAAGATGATACCGTCTATAACAGACAAGATGATACCGTCTATAACAGACAAGATGATACAGTCTATAACAGACAAGATGATACCGTCTATAACAGACAAGATGATACCGTCTATAACAGACAATATGATACAGTCTATAACAGACAAGATGATACAGTCTATAACAGACAAGATGATACAGTCTATAACAGACAATATGATACAGTCTATAACAGACAATATGATACAGTCTATAACAGACTAGATGATACAGTCTATAACAGACAATATGATACAGTCTATAACAGACAAGATGATACCGTCTATAACAGACTAGATGATACAGTCTATAACAGACTAGATGATACAGTCTATAACAGACAAGATGATACCGTCTATAACAGACATGGTCTCAATAACAATATGATACAGTCTATAACAGACATGATGATACAGTCTATAACAGACAAGATGATACCGTCTATAACAGACAAGATGATACCGTCTATAACAGACAATATGATACAGTCTATAACAGACAATATGATACCGTCTATAACAGACAAGATGATACCGTCTATAACAGACTAGATGATACAGTCTATAACAGACTAGATGATACCGTCTATAACAGACAAGATGATACCGTCTATAACAGACAATATGATACAGTCTATAACAGACTAGATGATACAGTCTATAACAGACTAGATGATACAGTCTATAACAGACAAGATGATACAGTCTATAACAGACTAGATGATACAGTCTATAACAGACATGGTGTCAATAACAAGAAGATACAGTCTATAACAGACATGGTCTCAATAACAATATGATGCAGTCTATAACAGACATGATGATACAGTCTATAACAGACTAGATGATACAGTCTATAACAGACATGGTCTCAATAACAATATGATACAGTCTATAACAGACAAGATGATACCGTCTATAACAGACAAGATGATACAGTCTATAACAGACAAGATGATACAGTCTATAACAGACAAGATGATACCGTCTATAACAGACAAGATGATACAGTCTATAACAGACAAGATGATACCGTCTATAACAGACAAGATGATACAGTCTATAACAGACAAGATGATACCGTCTATAACAGACAAGATGATACAGTCTATAACAGACAAGATGATACCGTCTATAACAGACAAGATGATACAGTCTATAACAGACAAGATGATACCGTCTATAACAGACAAGATGATACCGTCTATAACAGACAAGATGATACAGTCTATAACAGACAAGATGATACAGTCTATAACAGACAAGATGATACCGTCTATAACAGACAAGATGATACCGTCTATAACAGACAATATGATACAGTCTATAACAGACAAGATGATACCGTCTATAACAGACAAGATGATACCGTCTATAACAGACAATATGATACCGTCTATAACAGACAAGATGATACAGTCTATAACAGACAAGATGATACCGTCTATAACAGACAAGATGATACCGTCTATAACAGACAAGATGATACCGTCTATAACAGACAAGATGATACAGTCTATAACAGACAAGATGATACAGTCTATAACAGACAAGATGATACAGTCTATAACAGACAAGATGATACCGTCTATAACAGACAAGATGATACCGTCTATAACAGACAAGATGATACCGTCTATAACAGACAAGATGATACAGTCTATAACAGACAAGATGATACCGTCTATAACAGACATGGTGTCAATAACAAGAAGATACAGTCTATAACAGACTAGATGATACAGTCTATAACAGACAAGATGATACAGTCTATAACAGACTAGAAGATACAGTCTATAACAGACATGGTCTCAATAACAATATGATGCAGTCTATAACAGACAAGATGATACAGTCTATAACAGACAAGATGATACCGTCTATAACAGACAAGATGATACAGTCTATAACAGACTAGATGATACAGTCTATAACAGACAAGATGATACAGTCTATAACAGACAAGATGATACCGTCTATAACAGACAAGATGATACAGTCTATAACAGACAAGATGATACCGTCTATAACAGACAATATGATACAGTCTATAACAGACAAGATGATACAGTCTATAACAGACAAGATGATACAGTCTATAACAGACAATATGATACAGTCTATAACAGACAATATGATACAGTCTATAACAGACTAGATGATACAGTCTATAACAGACAATATGATACAGTCTATAACAGACAAGATGATACCGTCTATAACAGACAAGATGATACCGTCTATAACAGACAATATGATACAGTCTATAACAGACAATATGATACAGTCTATAACAGACAAGATGATACAGTCTATAACAGACAAGATGATACCGTCTATAACAGACAATATGATACAGTCTATAACAGACTCGATGTCAATGACAAGATGATACGGCCTAAACGTCAACAGTGAAGAGGCAACTTTGGCATGCTAGCCTTCTAGGCAGAGTTCCTCTGTCCAGTGTCTGTGTTCTTTTGCTCATTTTAATATTTTGTTTTTATTGGCCAGTCTGAGATATGGCCAGCATCCCAGAGTCGCCTCTTCAATGTTGACGTTGAGACTAGTGTTTTGCGGGTACTATTTAATGAAGCTGCCAGTTGAGGACTTGTGATGCGTCTGTTTCTCAAACTAGACACTCTAATGTACTTGTCCTCTTGCTCAGTTGTGCACCGGGGCCTCCCACTCCTCTTTCTATTCTGGTTAGAGCCAGTTTGCGCTGTTCTGTGAAGGGAGTAATACACAGCGTTGTACGCGATCTACAGTTTCTTGGCAATTTCTCACATGGAATAGTCTTCATTTCTCAGAACAAGAATAGACTGACGGGTTTCAGTATTAAGTTATTTGTTTCTGGCCATTTTGAGCCTGTAATCAAACCCACAAATGCTGATGCTCCGGATACTCAATTAGTCTAAAGAATAACTTTTTTTTTCTTCTTTAATCAGAACAACAGTTGTCAGCTGTGCTAACATAATTGCAAAAGCGTTTTCTAATGATCAATTAGCCTTTTAAAATGATAAACTTGGATTAGCTAACACAACGTGCCATTGGAAAACAGGATGTATATATATATATATATATAGTGGCGTACAGCAGGTCAGCCACCAGGGGGAGACTCGTCGAGGCCTGGTGACAGAAGGAGTATACATCACGAGGCGGTGGCTCCATCTGCTGGACGTGCCAGGTCTCGACGGGCGCTCCGGCCAGGACTAATTGGGGCTGATTGGGGATCGGTGAGTAATCAAGGGCTGATTGGGGATCTGTGAGTAATCAAGGGCTGATTGGGGATTGGTGAGTAATCAAGGGCTGATTGCTCACCAGCTGTAGTCCCATAATGCTGCCAGAAGGGAAGCACACAGGGGAGAGACGAGGGGAGGAAAGGACTCCCATATAGTTGGGGACGGTACCAGAGGAAACAGGAGGGAGTTCAGTTTTTGATACCCACAGGATACAGTAAGACCCGGAGCCCAGAAGACGGGATCCCAGAGAGGGTCTCCTGGGGGATACAGTAAGACCCGGAGCCCAGAAGACGGGATCCCAGAGAGGGTCTCCTGGGGGATACAGTAAGACCCGGAGCCCAGAAGACGGGATCCCAGAGAGGGTCTCCTGGGGGATACAGTAAGACCCGGAGCCCAGAAGACGGGATCCCGGAGAGGGTCTCCTGGGGGATACAGTAAGACCCGGAGCCCAGAAGACGGGATCCCGGAGAGGGTCTCCTGGGGGATACAGTAAGACCCGGAGCCCAGAAGACGGTATCCTGGAGAGGGTCTCCTGGGGGATACAGTAAGACCCGGAGCCCAGTAGACGGGATCCCGGAGAGGGTCTCCTGGGGGATACAGTAAGACCCGGAGCCCAGTAGACGGGATCCTCGAGAGGGTCTCTTGGAGGAGACCTATTCTTTTCTTTTAATTAACACCTTTGAAACTGAGCTAATCCTACTCTGTCAGTGTCTGATCTGTGTAAACAGTCTGCCACAATATATATATATATTACACACACTACATGACCAAAAGTATGTAGACACCTGCTCGTCGAACATCGCATAACAAAATCATGGTCATTAATATGGAGTTGGTCCCTCCCTTTGCTGCTATAACAGCCTCCACTCTTCTATGAAGGCTTTCCACTAGATGTTGGAACATTGCTGCGGGGACTTGCTTCCATTCAGCCACAAGAGCATTAGTGAGGTCGTGCACTGATGTTGGGCGATTAGGCCAGGCTCGCAATCGGTGTTCAATGGGGTTAAGGTCAGGGCAGGCCAGTCAAGTTCTTCGACACCGATCTCGACAAACCATTTCTGTTTGGACCGTGCTTTATGCACGGGGCATGGTCATGCTGAAACAGGAAAGGGCCTTCCCAAACTGTTGCCACAAAGTTGGAAGCACAGAATCGTCTAGAATGTCATTGTATGCTGTACGGTTAAGATTTCCCTTCACTGGAACTAAGGGGCCTAGCCCAAATCATGAAAAACAGTCCCAGACCATTATTCCTCCTCCACCAAACTTTACAGTTGGCACTATGCATTGGTTGCAGGTAGCGTTCTCTGGCATCCGCCAAACCCAGATTTGTCAGTCAGACTGCCAGATGGTGAAGCGTGATTCATCCCTCCAGAGAACCCATTTCCACTGCTCCAAAGTACAATGGCGGCGAGCTTAACACCCCTCCAGCCGACGCTTGGCATTGAGTATGGTGATCTTAGGCTTGTGTGCGACTGCTCGGCCATGGAAACCCATTTCATGTAACTCTTGACGAAACAGTTATTGTGCTGACGTTGCTTCCAGAGGCAGTTTGGAACACGGTACAGTTTGGAGCCGTTGTTGCTTCTAGATGTTTCCACTTCACAATAACAGCACTTGACCGGGGCAGCTCTATCAGGGCAGAAATTTTACGAACTGACTTGTTGGAAAAGTCTGTGACGGTGCCACATTGAAAGTCACTGAGCACTTCAGTAAAGCCATTCTACTTCCAATGTTTGTCTATGGAGATTGCATGGCTGTGTGCTAAATTTGATACACCTATCGGTACAGATGTGGCTGAAATAGTCCAATCCACTCATTTGAAGGGGTGTCCACATACTTTTGTATATACAGTACCAGTCAGAAATTTGGACACACCTACTCATTCAAGGGTTTTTCTTTATTTTTGCTATTTTCTACATTGTAGAATATTAGTGAAGACATCAAAACTATTAAATAACACATATGGAATCATGTTGTAACCAAAAAGTATAAAACAAATCAAAATATATTTTATATTTTCCTTCACTCTGTGGTCCAACTCATCCCAAACCATCACAATTGGGTTGAGGTCAGGTGATTGTGGAGACCAGGTCATCTGATGCAGCACTCCATCACTCTTCTTCTTGGTCAAATAGCCCTTACACAGCCTGGAGGTGTGTTGGGTCATTGTCCAGTTGATAAACAAATGATAGTGGGATGGGATATCGCTGCAGAATGGTGTTGTAGCCATGCTGGTTAAGTGTGCCTTGAATTGTAAATAAATCAGACAGTGTCACCAGTACCGCACCTCCTCCATGCTTCACGTTGGGAACCTCCATGCTTCATGGTGGGAACTACACATGTGGAGATCATCCGTTCACATGTGTCTATTATTTGAACTTTAAGCATTTATTTGGGCTGCAATTTCTGAGTCTGGTAACTCTAATGAACTGATTCTCTGCAGCAGAGGTAACTGTAATGAACTCATCCTCTGCAGCAGAGGTAACTCTGGGTCTTCCTTTCCTGTGGCGGTCCTCATGAGAGCCAGCTTCATCATAGTGCTTGATGGGGTTTGCAACTGCACTTGAAGAAACTTTCAAAGTACTTTACATTTTCCGCATTGACTGACCTTCATGTCTTAAAGTAATGATGGACTGTCATTTCTCTTTGCTTATTTGATCTGTTCTTTCCATAATATGGACTTGGTCTTTAACCAAATAGGGCTATCTTCTGTATACCACCCCTACCTTTTCACAACACAACTAATTGGCTCAAAAGCATTAAGGATAGAAATTCCACAAATTAACATTTAACAAGGCATGTTAACCAGTTAATTGAAATGCATTCCACGTGACTACCTCATGAAGCTGGTTGAGAGAATCCCAAGAGTGTGCAAAGCTGTCATCAAGGTAAAGGGTGTCTACACTGAAGAATCTCAAATATATTTCAATTTCACATTTTTTTGGTTACTACATGATTCCATATTGTGTTATTTCATAGTTTTTATGTCTTCACTATTATTCTACCATGTAGAAAATAGTAAAAATAAAGAAAAACCCTTGAATAAGTAGGTGTGTCCAAACTTTTGACTGGTACTGTATATATTGAACAAAAATATAAACACAACATGTAACAATTTTCAAAGTTCACATAAGGAAATCAGTCAATTGACATAAATTCATTAGGCCCTAATCTG
Organism: Oncorhynchus tshawytscha; assembly: GCF_018296145.1. NCBI lineage: Eukaryota > Metazoa > Chordata > Actinopteri > Salmoniformes > Salmonidae > Oncorhynchus > Oncorhynchus tshawytscha. The sequence goes on along the minus strand of NW_024608706.1, from coordinate 39,115 downwards.
TGGATTTCACATGACTGTGCAGGGGCGCAGCCATGGGTGGGTCTGGGAGGGCATAGGCCCACCCACTGGGGAGCCAGGCCCAGCCAATCAGAATGAGTTTTTCCCACAAAAGGGCTTTATTACAGACAGAAATACTCCTCAGTTTCATCAGCTGTCCGGGTGGCTGGTCTCAGATGATGTGGAGGTCCTGGGCATGGTTACACGTCGTCTGCGGTTGTGAAGCTTGTTGGACGTACTGACAAATTCTCTAAAAGACGCTTATGGTAGAGAATTTAACATTCAATTATCTGGCAGCAGCTCTAATGAACATTCCTGCAGTCAGCATGCCAATTGGCCTCTCCCTCAAAACTTAAGATCTCTGTGGCATTTTATTTTGACAAAACTGTACATTTTAGAGGGGCATTTTATTGTCCCCAGCACAAGGTGCACCTGTGTAATGACCATGCTGTTTAATCAGCTCATTAATATGCCACGCCTGTCAGGTGGATGGATTTTCTTGGCAATTGAGAAATGATTTAAACAAATTTGTGCACACAAAACGAGAGAAATAAGCTTTTGTGCGTATGGAACATTTCTGGGATCTTTCATTTCAGCTCATGAAACATGGGACCAACACTTTACATGTTGCATTTATATTTTTGTTCAGTATAATATCGCTAATTCTTAATGTCAATTATATGTAATTAGTTTGTTGTTGAACACATCTGGCTGATTGAAAGGTAAATAATGAATTCTACATACTAATGGGAAAGGAATGTTTATTCTGGATAAGCTGAGTCTTATATGTCAGGCTGTCAGGGTTGTTGGTAATGAATCTAAGATGCACAACAGTCAAATATCATACAGAAAAAATACAACAACCAGTTGTTAAACTAAAATTACACTAAACAATTTCCCCGACTAGTGTCAAAAACATACCCAGGACTGTATGTTAATCGGGGCGGCAGGGTAGCCTAGTGGTTAGAGCGTTGTACTAGTAACTGCAAGGTTGCAAGTTCAAATCCCCGAGCTGACAAGGTACAAATTCTGCCCCTGAACCCACTGTTCCTAGGCTGTCATTGAAAATAAGAATTTGTTCTTAACTGACTTGCCTGGTTAAATAAAGGTAAAATAAAAACTGCGTGTCCATTGGCTGCTCTCCTCTGTATTCAACAGAAAGCTCTTAAAACAAGGGGCAGTGACCAAGAACAAAGACAGAATCCCCTCCCACTACAAAGACAGAATCCCCTCCCACTACAAAGACAGAATCCCCTCCCACTTGTTTCCAATGACGTACAACGGGGATACAACAAGGCAGGGAAAAGAAGAGTCTTCATTCACCTTCCTCTGCCTCGCTGCATGTATCTTGTCCTGCACAACAGTGAAGTCTACAGGGGGTTAATAAGGAGGGCTCAAGGCTGAGGGGTTTTAATAAAGATGGCTCAAGGCTGAGTGGTTTTAATAAAGATGGCTCAAGGCTGAGTGGTTTTAATAAAGAGGGCTCAAGGCTGAGTGGTTTTAATAAAGATGGCTCAAGGCTGAGTGGTTTTAATAAAGATGGCTCAGGGCTGAGTGGTTTTAATAAAGAGGGCTCAAGGCTGAGTGGTTTTAATAAAGATGGCTCAGGGCTGAGTGGTTTTAATAAAGATGGCTCAAGGCTGAGTGGTTTTAATAAAGATGGCTCAAGGCTGAGTGGTTTTAATAAAGAGGGCTCAAGGCTGAGTGGTTTTAATAAAGATGGCTCAGGGCTGAGTGGTATTTACCTTCAGCATCCTAATCTCTCTCAGAGCGATCCTCTTAATGACGGGATCGTCTTCAGACTCCACAAACTTCTTGATGGCAACGATCTGTCCCGTGTCCCTGTTCCTGCACTTGAACACCACACCGTAGGACCCCTCCCCGATCTTCCCCATCTTCTCATACTTCTCCATGGTGATGTCTGAGGACTGACTGGGAGTGGTCGTAGTCGTTTTGGTTCAAGTAATGCAGTATGGGATGGCCTTTGACTTGAGATCTTAAAAGCAAACCAGTACACAGTACATGTGAGAAGTTTTCGATTTTAAAGAACAATACAAATTTTTATTTATGTTTTAAAATCAGGTTTTCCTTGGGAATTAAATACTGATACATTCGGTTTTTTTCGTGTTATTACATTTCTCACTCAAACGTTTGTATCCTGACACTAACTTAACTGTAGAGCTGAATGAATGCATTTTCCTTCTTGTGTAGGGATGCCAAAGAAAATTATATTCTATAATACCGTGTGTCCCCACATGTCCCAAAAACATGTCAACGAGAATGAGACCAGGCATGAAAAAGTCACGAGATGTAAGAGCTCTGGCAAGAGAAACTGTTGCGTTGCCTAAACGTGTCTAGCCTACAACAAGTTATTGTTGACAACAGTGTAAAAAAAAACACAACTTAAGACTGGTATGGAGGTCGTAAAACAAAACTGGACCCCCCTCTAGATAAAAACAAAAAACACAACTTAAGACTGGTATGGAGGTCGTAAAAACAAAACTGGACCCCCCTCTAGATAAAAACAAAAAACACAACTTAAGACTGGTATGGAGGTCGTAAAAACAAAACTGGACCCCCCTCTAGATAAAAACAAAAACACAACTTAAGACTGGTATGGAGGTCGTAAAACAAAACTGGACCCCCTCTAGATAAAAACAAAAACACAACTTAAGACTGGTATGGAGGTCGTAAAAACAAAACTGGACCCCCTCTAGGAAAAAACAAAAAACAAACCCAGAAGGGGGGCGGGTTTGTATAATAACACCTGCTGAAAACAGAACATTACCTACCGTACTGTATATTAAACACGTGTTTGCTTTTAATAATGGCTAAACGGATCACAAAACGATCAGATCACGTGTATAGGAGCCCCAAACATAAACCTAAAATGTAATTCTAGTTAAAGAATAATTTATTCGCTTGTGGAAACCTTACACCTACCTTTGGACAGTTCGATTGCGTAACGAAAACATTTGCATTGCAAAGTATATAAAGGTCTTCCAAGGTAAACAGGGGAAGAAAACAATTGTGTTTTCAACTTCTGTAAAGGCAATACAAATCAAAGTCCTTCACTATACAACCGTCTACTCGGCTAGATCACCACCTATTAAAACACATTCACTCGAATAATTGTGTCATAAAGCCAACACATTAATAAAAGCGAAAAAACGATCACGCCATAAAAATATAGAGTACTCAAAATTAAATTGCATGTTTACAAAACAAGTTATACATTTTAACACTACATACATTTATTATGAGCCAATATGGTTATTGGTCATATTCAAAGCTATACTTACGTCCTGGTGTACAGTATTGCCAAATAAGAAACTCAGAGCGGAGAGGACGCCTGGCATACATCGACTGAGGCGAAAATGAGATGGACACGTTGTTGGAACTGTAGGTCGAGCTGCTCTCTCTCTCTCAGAAGGCTTTCGCTTTCAGCCTGGTCCCCATAGGAACAGACTCCACCCCCTCTTCAGCCTGGTCCCCTTAGGACCAGACTCCACCCCCTCACACACAGCCTTTTCAACCTGGTCCCCATAGGAACAGACTCCACCCCCTCTTCAGCCTGGTCCCCATAGGTAGACTCCACCTCCTAACACACCGCCTTTTCAGGCTGGTCCCCATAGGAACAGACTCCACCCCCACACACACCGCCTTTTTAGCCTGGTCCCCATAGGAACTGACTCCACCTCCTTTTCAGCCTGGTCCCCATAGGTAGACTCCACCTCCTCACACACCGCCTTTTCAGCCTGGTCCCCATAGGAACAGACTCCACCCCCTCACAAACTGCCTTTTCAGCCTGGTCCCCATAGGAACTGACTCCACCCCCCCCTCTTCAGCCTGGTCCCCATAGGAACAGACTCCACCAACTCACACACCGCCTTTTCAGCCTGGTCCCCATAGGAACAGACTCCACCCCCTCACACACCGCCTTTTCAGCCTGGTCCCCATAGGAACAGACTCCACCCCCCACGCACCGCCTTTTCAGCCTGGTCCCCATAGGAACAGACTCCACCCCCTCTTCAGCCTGGTCCCCTTAGGAACAGACTCCACCCCCTCTTCAGCCTGATCCCCATAGGTAGACTCCACCTCCTCACACACAGCCTTTTCAGCCTGGTCCCCATAGGAACAGACTCCACCCCCTCACACACCGCCTTTTCAGCCTGGTCCCCATAGGAACTGACTCCACCCCCTTTTCAGCCTGGTCCCCATAGGAACAGACTCCACCCCCTCACACACAGCCTTTTCAGCCTGGTCCCCATAGGTAGACTCCACCTCCTAACACACCGCCTTTTCAGCCTGGTCCCCATAGGAACAGACTCCACCCCCTCACACACCGCCTTTTCAGCCTGGTCCCCAAAGGAACTGACTCCACCTCCTTTTCAGCCTGGTCCCCAATGGTAGACTCCACCTCCTCACACACCGCCTTTTCAGCCTGGTCCCCATAGGAACAGACTCCACCCCCTCACACACCACCTTTTCAGCCTGGTCCCCATAGGAACTGACTCCACCCCTCTTCAGCCTGGTCCCCATAGGAACAGACTCCACCAACTCACACACCGCCTTTTCAGCCTGGTCCCCATAGGAACAGACTCGGAAAAGCTGACCACGACTCCATTTTGTTGATCCCTGCCTACAGACAGAAACTAAAACAAGCTCCCACGCTGAGGTCTGTCCAACGCTGGTCCGACCAAGCTGACTCCACACTCCAAGACTGCTTCCATCACGTGGACTGGGAGATGTTTCGTATTGCGTCAGACAACAACATTGACGAATACGCTGATTCGGTGTGCGAGTTCATTAGAATGTGCGTTGAAGATGTCGTTCCCATAGCAACGATTAAAACATTCCCTAACCAGAAACCGTGGATTGATGGCAGCATTCGTGTGGAACTGAAGGCGCGAACCACTGCTTTTAATCAGGGCAAGGTGTCTGGTAACATGACTGAATACAAACAGTGCAGCTATTCCCTCCAGCAAGGCTATCAAACAAGCTAAGCGCCAGTACAGAGACAAAGTAGAATCTCAATTCAACGGCTCAGACACAAGAGGCATGTGGCAGGGTCTACAGTCAATCACGGACTACAGGAAGAAACCCAGCCCAGTCACGGACCAGGATGTCTTGCTCCCAGGCAGACTAAATAACTTTTGCCCGCTTTGAGGACAATACAGTGCCACTGACACGGCCTGCAACGAAAACATGCGGTCTCTCCTTCACTGCAGCCGAAGTGAGTAAGACATTTAAACGTGTTAACCCTCGCAAGGCTGCAGGCCCAGGCGGCATCCCCAGCCGCGCCCTCAGAGCATGCGCAGACCAGCTGGCCGGTGTGTTTACGGACATATTCAACCAATCCCTATACCAGTCTGCTGTTCCCACATGCTTCAAGAGGGCCACCATTGTTCCTGTTCCCAAGAAAGCTAAGGTAACTGAGCTAAACGACTACCGCCCCGTAGCACTCACATCCGTCATCATGAAGTGCTTTGAGAGACTAGTCAAGGACCATATCACCTCCACCCTACCTGACACCCTTGACCCACTCCAATTTGCTTACCGCCCAAATAGGTCCACAGACGATGCAATCTCAACCACACTGCACACTGCCCTAACCCATCTGGACAAGAGGAATACCTATGTGAGAATGCTGTTCATCGACTACAGCTCGGCATTCAACACCATAGTACCCTCCAAGCTCGTCATCAAGCTCGAGACCCTGGGTCTCGACCCCGCCCTGTGCAACTGGGTACTGGACTTCCTGACGGGCCGCCCCCAGGTGGTGAGGGTAGGCAACAACATCTCCTCCCCGCTGATCCTCAACACTGGGGCCCCACAAGGATGCGTTCTGAGCCCTCTCCTGTACTCCCTGTTCACCCACGACTGCGTGGCCACGCACGCCTCCAACTCAATCATCAAGTTTGCGGACGACACAACAGTGGTAGGCTTGATTACCAACAACGACGAGACGGCCTACAGGGAGGAGGTGAGGGCCCTCGGAGTGTGGTGTCAGGAAAATAACCTCACACTCAACGTCAACAAAACTAAGGAGATGATTGTGGACTTCAGGAAACAGCAGAGGGAACACCCCCCATCCACATCGATGGAACAGTAGTGGAGAGGGTAGCAAGTTTTAAGTTCCTCGGCATACACATCACAGACAAACTGAATTGGTCCACTCACACAGACAGCATCGTGAGGAAGGCGCAGCAGCGCCTCTTCAACCTCAGGAGGCTGAAGAAATTCGGCTTGTCACCAAAAGCACTCACAAACTTCTACAGATGCACAATCGAGAGCATCCTGGCGGGCTGTATCACCGCCTGGTATGGCAACTGCACCGCCCTCAACCGTAAGGCTCTCAGAGGGTAGTGAGGTCTGCACAACGCATCACCGGGGCAAACTACCTGCCCTCCAGGACACCTACACCACCCGATGCTACAGGAAGGCCATAAAGATCATCAAGGACATCAACCACCCGAGCCACTGCCTGTTCACCCCGCTGTCATCCAGAAGGCGAGGTCAGTACAGGTGCATCAAAGCTGGGACCGAGAGACTGAAAAACAGCTTCTATCTCAAGGCCATCAGACTGTTAATAAACAGCCACCACTAACATTGAGTGGCTACTGCCAACACACTGTCAATGACACTGACTCTACTCCAGCCACTTTAATCATGGGAATTGATGGGAAATGATGTAAATATATCACTAGCCACTTTAAACAATGCTACCTTATATAATGTTACTTACCCTACATTATTCATCTCATATGCATACGTAGATACTGTACTCTATATCATCGACTGCATCCTTATGTAATACATGTATCACTAGCCACTTTAACTATGCCACTTGGTTTACATACTCATCTCATATGTATATACTGTACTCGATATCATCTACTGTATCTTGCCTATGCTGCTCTGTACCATCACTCATTCATATATCCTTATGTACATATTCTTTATCCCCTTACACTGTGTATAAGACAGTAGTTTTTTTTTTTGGAATTGTTAGTTAGATTACTTGTTCGTTATTACTGCATTGTCGGAACTAGAAGCACAAGCATTTCGCTACACTCGCATTAACATCTGCTAACCATGTGTATGTGACAAATAAAATTTGATTTGATTTGATTTGACCCCTTTCAGCCTGGTCCCCATAGGAACAGACTCCACCCCCTCTTCAGCCTGGTCCCCATAGGAACTGACTCCACCTCCTTTTCAGCCTGGTCCCCATTGGTAGACTCCACCTCCTCACACACCGCCTTTTCAGCCTGGTCCCCATAGGAACAGACTCCACCCCCTCACACACCACCTTTTCAGCCTGATCCCCATAGGAACTGACTCCACCCCCTCTTCAGCCTGGTCCCATAGGAACAGACTCCATCAACTCACACACCTCCTTTTCAGCCTGGTCCCCATAGGAACTGACTCCACCCCTTTTCAGCCTGGTCCCCATAGGAACAGACTCCACCCCCCTCACACACAGCCTTTTCAGCCTGGTCCCCATAGGAACAGACTCCACCCCCTCACACACCACCTTTTCAGCCTGGTCCCCATAGAAACAGACTCCACCCCTCATACACCACCTTTTCAGCCTGGTCCCCATAGGAACATACTCCATCAACTCACACACCTCCTTTTCAGCCTGGTCCCCATAGGAACAGACTCCACCCCCTCACACACCACCTTTTCAGCCTGGTCCCCATAGGAACATACTCCACCCCCTCTTCAGCCTGGTCCCCATAGGAACAGACTCCACCCCCTCTTCAGCCTGGTCCCCATAGGAACAGACTCCACCCCCTCACGCACTGCCTTTTCAGCCTGGTCCCCATAGGAACAGACTCCACCCCCTCTTCAGCCTGGTCCCCATAGGAACAGACTCCACCCCCTTAAAGCGTATTTCCTGCAATTCTACACATTTTGTCAGATGGTGATTTTTGCAGTTCTAAAGCAAATTTTATTGCAATTGTATACATTTTTCCATGTCTAATGTGTATTCATGTGATATGAGTGACTCAAACATTACAAAATCTATGGGCAAAAAAAAAAGCTAAAAAAAAAACGTTATTTGATATGGGCCAGTTGATCTGTACATTTCTGACAAGGTAGCAGCGAAGGTATGCATTGACTGACGTGACGAACTGATGACGCAAAACCCAATATAGAAGACGACCCCACCGTGCCAGAGAGCTGTCCTGGACTCTATTCACTGATGGGCCGTAGAACAAATCACTTGTGACCTGGCGATAGGTGCCCTGTGCATAAACAGTGTGCACATTCTCTGTAATGATCTGCTATTGTTTTCCCCAATCCCCCCGCGCGCAGATGCATTAGCTTTCAAATGAAATGTGTAGCTTGCTTTCACTTAACGTAAGACCCTCCAACTAAAAGATCATTCAGAACTGGCCCCTATTATCATCTGTCTGACAGTGACATCATTCGTCCTATTTTTTTGCGTCAGTAAATACCAGACAGGGACTGCTCCAGTTTCTAACTCTTGTTCCACGGAGGCCAATTAGCGCTGCAGTGGAATGACAGACTGAACCGTAGTCTTATTCGTTACGGAAAACAACCCCCGGGGGGGGCTCAACAGTACTGTATCAATTCTTTCCATACAGATAGTCTTCCCTGTTCCCAGGTCTGTTTGTGTCCCCTTGACAATGACCGTAAGAGTTAGCGAGACAAATATAGGAGTTGACACACGCCACAGCAGCCTGTTTACTCGCAGTTAGTAAGTAGAATGACAGCAGGTGTATTGTTAATAACTTTTTATTTTATTTTATTACAATAACTGCATACATTAAAACTGTTGAAGGAAGACCAATGATGTTACAAAGAAAACAAAATGCATTTCCCTTGTTTTGTCATTTTAAATAAAAATTAAAAATTAAAAAATCAAAATGTACAAAAGTGCTTCTTCCATGGTGCAAAAATACTGAATAAAGTCATAGTTTAAAAGGGAAAAAACATTTGACATATTTCAACTTTCTAAAACGCTACCAAGCGGGAGGGAGGAAGAGAGGTGGATTATGGGAACGTCCCAAATGGAACCCCCGGTCCATTTTTAGTGCACTATATTTAACCAGAGCTCTTATGGGCCCCTGATCAAAAGTAGTGCACTAAATAGGGAATAGGGGGCTATTTGGGAAGCGTCCTACACCAGACGGTCATAGAAACAACGACAACAACCCATCGATACAGATTAATATTTAAAACGGTTTGGATGAAACGACAACACCTCAAGAAAATTTGAAATAATATAAAAATTAAAAAAAAAAAAAAAATGTAACTATCCCTCACAAGCCGGTCAATCCAACATGCCCTAATATTGCTTAGATATTAATAAATAAAGTTTAAATTACCCACATCAAACAAAATATATGGACTTTCTATCTGAACCAGTCTATATTAGTTCAACTAGAGCAGGAAAGGCTTAGCTCGTCGGCAACTAGCTCTGGTCCAAGGCGTTACGACGGCTCGCTAACACTGAAGGCTCAGCGTTTACAAGCCGCCCTAAAGCTTATCGTCAACCAGACCTGTGACAGTCAGTTGCTTGGTTACAAAGGACTTTTTTGATACACACAACGAAACTCCCATTTATTCACTCCCTACCAGACCTAAATGTCTGAATTAATATGGCACTTGTTTTCAGTAACACCTCTAGATAGTTTTTTTTCCTTATTTCAGTTGATATGTAATCCATGTGGAAGAGGAGGCTGCAGGGTGGAAGAGGAGGCTACGGGGTGAGGGTGGGAGAGGAGGCTACGGGTGAGGGTGGGAGAGGAGGCTGGGGGTGGAAGGAGGCTGGGGGTGGAAGAGGAGGCTGCGGGGTGAGGGTGGGAGAGGAGGCTGTGGGGTGGGGGTGGGAGAGGAGGCTGCAGGGTGGGGGTGGGAGAGGAGGCTGCGGGGTGGGGGTGGGAGAGGAGGCTGCGGGGTGGGGGTGGGAGAGGAGGCTACGGGGTGAGGGTGGGAGAGGAGGCTGCGGGGTGGGGGTGGGGGAGAGGAGGCTGCAGGGTGGAAGAGGAGGCTACGGGGTGAGGGTGGGAGAGGAGGCTGTGGGGTGGGGGTGGGAGAGGAGGCTGCAGGGTGGGGGTGGGAGGAGGCTGCGGGGTGGGGGTGGGAGAGGAGGCTGCGGGGTGGGGGTGGGAGAGGAGGCTGCGGGGTGGGGGTGGGAGAGGCTGCGGGGTGGGGGTGGGAGAGGAGGCTGCAGGGTGGGGGTGGGAGAGGAGGCTGCGGGGTGGGGGTGGGAGAGGAGGCTGCGGGGTGGGGGTGGGAGAGGAGGCTGCGGGGTGGGGGTGGGAGAGGAGGCTGCAGGGTGGAAGAGGAGGCTACGGGGTGAGGGTGGGAGAGGAGGCTGGGGTGGGGGTGGGAGAGGAGGCTGCGGGGTGGGGGTGGGAGAGGAGGCTGCAGGGTGGGGGGGTGGGAGAGGAGGCTGCAGGGTGGGGGTGGGAGAGGAGGCTGCAGGGTGGGGGTGGGAGAGGAGGCTGCGGGGTGGGGGTGGGAGAGGAGGCTGGGGTGGGGTGGCTGCAGGGTGGAAGAGGCTGCGGGGTGGGAGAGGAGGCTGCAGGGTGAGGGTGGGAGAGGAGGCTGCAGGGTGGAAGAGGAGGCTACGGGGTGAGGGTGGGAGAGGAGGCTGCGGGGTGAGGGGAGGCTGCGGGGTGAGAAGGGAGAGGCTGCGGGGTGGGAGAGGAGGCTGCAGGGTGAGTGGGAGAGGAGGCTGCGGGGTGAGGGTGGGAGAGGAGGCTGCAGGGGTGAGAGTGGGAGAGGAGGCTGCGGGGTGAGGAGGGAGGCTGCGGGGTGAGGGTGGGAGAGGAGGCTGCGGGGTGAGGTGGGAGAGGAGGCTGCGGGGTGGGAGGAGGCTGCGGGGTGAGGGTGGGAGAGGAGGCTGCGGGGTGAGGGTGGGAGAGGAGGCTGCGGGGTGAGGGTGGGAGAGGAGGCTGCGGGGTGAGGTGGGAGAGGAGGCTGCGGGGTGAGAGTGGGAGAGGAGGCTACGGGTGAGAGAGAGGAGGCTGCGGGGTGAGAGTGGGAGAGGAGGCTGCGGGGTGAGGTGGGAGAGGAGGCTGCGGGGTGAGAGTGGGAGAGGAGGCTGCAGGGGTGAGGGTGGGAGAGGAGGCTACAGGGTGAGGGTGGGAGAGGAGGCTACAGGGTGAGGGTGGGAGAGGAGGCTACAGGGTGAGGGTGGGAGTGCAGGGTGAGGGTGGGAGAGGAGGCTGCGGGGTAAGGGGGTCTGTTGGTCTGAGCCTTTCCTGCACACATTCTGTTCCTCCACAATCCAGTCCAGTGTCTGCAGCCCAAATTTCACCCTATTCCCTACATATCACACTACTTTACCCTATGGGTCCTGGTCAAATGAAGTGTGCTATATAGGGAATAGGGAAGGGGTTGGCAACCCTGGTCCTGGAGGGCTGCAGGCACTTCATGTTTTTGATTTAACCCACTGGAAGACCAGGTGTGTTGAATTTAATCACCGAACTGATCAATTAACTCAATTGGTCATGTGTGGTGCCGAGTTGGAACTGAATCCTGCAGCAGGCCAGGAACAAGGTTGCCCTGGAATGAGGTGCTATATGGGACACACAGGGCTACAGAGGGAGGGAGAAGGGTGTGATGGGTTGTAGAGGAGGGAGGAGGTGGACAGGACTGTAGAGGGAGGAGGTGGACAGGACTGTAGAGGGAGAAGGAGGAGGACAGGACTGTAGAGGGAGGAGGTGGTGGAGGAGGACAGGACTGTAGAGGGAGGAGGAGGTGGAGGAGGACAGGACTGTAGAGGGAGGAGGAGGTGGAGGTGGACAGGACTGTAGAGGGAGGAGGAGGGAGGAGGACAGGACTGTAGAGGGAGGAGGAAGAGGTGGACAGGACTGGACAGGACTGTAGAGGGAGGAGGTGGAGGAGGACAGGACTGTAGAGGGAGGAGGTGGAGGAGGACAGGACTGTAGAGGGAGGAGGAGGAGGTAGACAGGACTGTAGAGGGAGGAGGAGGAGGTGAACAGGACTGTAGAGGGAGGAGGAGGAGGTGAACAGGACTGTAGAGGGAGGAGGTGGTGGTGGACAGGACTGTAGAGGGAGGAGGTGGTGGTGGACAGGACTGTAAAGGGAGGAGGTGGTGGTGGACAGGACTGTAGAGGGAGGAGGAGGTGCTGCTTGCCTGCTCAGCATAAGGCCGTTGGAAGATCTGTGATGAGGAAGGAGGTGGTTTTGCTTGAAGCATCACAGTCCCCTTGTCTGACCTGTTGGTTGATGACCTGTTGTTTCTGTATTCACTAACTACTTCCTGGGTTTGGTGACACAGTTCAAACAAAGATTTTTTTTTTATCACTAAACCAAGATAGACCACAGCTTGTCGTTTCCAATGGGAACAAATGAGTCATAGTGGGCAGAGCCAAGCACGAGATAGCAGGAGCCTATTGGCGCCTTCTAGTATACATATTTCCGTTAGGGAACACCTAACTCTGTGAAATGTGCAATAACCCAATTCACCTTTGCACTCCTTGTAACAGCATGATAAAAAAAAAAAAATTAAAAACACATTTGCAAAAGGGTAAAGTCTACAAAAATGAATCTGTTCCGTATCGTAACAGATTCTAGTTTTGGGAACAGAAAACTACTGTATTGTGATCAAATGTTTCATCGATGAGAAGATTTGCAGAATGTCGGTCAAAATCCATCTCGTTCCATCTTCTCCCATCGACCGCCTAGTGGACTTGCTCTCACTACCATATTTGGTAGTGTGTGAAAACGCTAACCCCGGATGCTTCACATTTCATCCATCAATGAAATATCTGTCTCATTGTTCTACCTGTGGTTGTACCATGAGTCCAGGCGGTATGAGAGCCTGCTGAGGGAAGTGGACTGCTGTGAGTTTATCCACCTGCTAATTCTTCACCTATCCAATGGGTCTGTAGGTGCCCCCTCCCTCTGTGTGGAGTCACTGGGTCAGAGCTAGGAGCTGGTAACACGGTTAAGGGGCTAGTAACTGTTCTCATGTCCGGCCAGGATGTAGAGGTTGCTGAGGGCTGTGGGGTTGTCAGTGGGCCGGCTCTCCAGAACCACCACCCTGTCAGAGAGAGAGATGTCAGTTCGCAGCAGCACATCAGGAACACATTAACACTACTGCAGGTTACAGCTGCCAACCAGGTCCCTTATCTGAAGACTGAAGAAAAACACACCGAATAGAACACAATTCATTGAATATAATTGGTGGGTTTAGGGAGTAGCAGGCAGCTAGACAAGACAGGACTGGCTACATTTCAAATGGCACATTTATGTTAATATGACACTAGAGATCATGAGTTGTTCAGGGTGGTGCCATCCTTCCAGCAGAGTGACAGATGAGATGAGGGGTGTCTCTGCCCACAGAGGGTACAGTCCAAGACCATAGTGTCTGATCTATCAGATGGAATTACAGAGGATCAGAGAGACACTCAAACCAGGCTGGCGTGGCAGTGCCCAGGTGCCAGTCTGAATAAAACATGCAGGTTGGATGGGCAGAGGCTGTCGCAGGGGAATCAGAATGGGCTGAGCCTAAAGCACCAGGGGCCCTCTGACCTGGGAGGGGCCCTCTGACCTGGGAGGGGCCCTCTGACCTGGGAGGGGCCCTCTGACCTGGGAGGGGCCCTCTGACCTGGGAGGGGCCCTCTGACCTGGGAGGGGCCCTCTGACCTGGGAGGGGCCCTCTGACCTGGGAGGGGCCCTCTGACCTGGGAGGGGCCCTCTGACCTGGGAGGGGCCCTCCTGGGAGGGGCCTGGGAGGGGCCCTCTGACCTGGGAGGGGCCCTCTGACCTGGGAGGGGCCCTCTGACCTCTGACCTGGGAGGGGCCCTCCCTCTGACCTGGGAGGGGCCCTCTGACCTGGGAGGGGCCCTCTGACCTGGGAGGGGCCCTCTGACCTGGGAGGGGCCCTCTGACCTGGGAGGGGCCCTCTGACCTGGGAGGGGCCCTCTGACCTGGGAGGGGCCCTCTGACCTGGGAGGGGCCCTCTGACCTGGGAGGGGCCCTCTGACCTGGGAGGGGCCCTCTGACCTGGGAGGGGCCCTCTGACCTGGGAGGGGCCCTCTGACCTGGGAGGGGCCCTCTGACCTGGGAGGGGCCCTCTGACCTGGGAGGGGCCCTCTGACCTGGGAGGGGCCCTCTGACCTGGGAGGGGCCCTCTGACCTGGGAGGGGCCCTCTGACCTGGGAGGGGCCCTCTGACCTGGGAGGGGCCCTCTGACCTGGGAGGGGCCCTCTGACCTGGGAGGGGCCTGGGAGGGGCCCTCTGACCTGGGAGGGGCCCTCTGACCTGGGAGAACCATCATTGCTAGTCGATCTTCCACCACAGGGTGGGAAATGTGTCTGAGCCAGGGAGTTAAATCACATTGAGTGGTTTCTATAGTTGAGGACTGGTGTGAAGGGCTAAGGGACTGCCCTGCCACACTGCCCACTCTGCAGCATGTAACCAACCAGAAGCTGCAATGTGAGTCACATAGAGAACATGGTTTAAAAGCCTCTCCTAGACTCAGTGGTTGAATGCTGAACGATCAAAGATTGTTGATTTATAAACAGGGTTGTGTGATCTGGGGCACATGCCTCGTCATAGCAACGGAAGCAGACATGGAGAGAGAGAGACTGAGTCACCAGAGCTGGGGACCTCTCCTCTATAGAGAGATCTGAAGAGGACTCAGAGTAAGAGGGGGGGGGGAGAGACACGGAGAGAGAGAGACGGGGAGAGAGAGACGGGGAGAGAGAGACGGGGAGAGAGAGACGGGGAGAGAGAGAGAAGTAGGATGTTTGGTGGTTTCCAGGCGATGGTTAAACACAGGGACCTGTGGGAGGACACTTGCTCCCTGGAGACAGCCACTAGCTACCAGCCCTGCATCTATGGCTTTATAGAGGTCAAAGGGCACTACATAAATCATCTATACGACTAGAAAGAGAAAAGAGATGGGGAGGCAGAGCGCAAAAAGTAAAGAGAGTGAGAGAAAGAGTGAAAAGTTGAGACAGAGAGATACAAGAGAAAAAGAGGAGGAATGAGGACAGGTAAGTGAATAATTAAAATAATCATTTCCAGCACCAACCTGTCAGATCTGAAGAGAGACAGACAGCGAGACAAAGAGTTTATAAACACAATCATTTCAAGCACCAACCTGTCAGATCTGAAGAGGAAGACAGAAATCTCCTGGACAAAGAGTTTATAAACAAATCATTTATTAACAAGATGGAAACTGTCAGGGACTGGAAAGATACAGGGACAGCGAGACAAAGGACATTATAAACACAACATTAATGAACAACCTGTCAGATCCGAGGAGACGGAAGACATACACTGGGACAGAAATCTCCTGGGTGACCTGTAGATTAAAGGAAGGAATGCAGCACTTTATTAACAAGATGGAAACATACACAGGGACATTAATGAACATACACAGGGACATTAATGAACATACACAGGGACATTAATGAACATACACAGGGACATTAATGAACATACACAGGGACATTAATGAACATACACAGGGACATTAATGAACATACACAGGGACATTAATGAACATACACAGGGACATTAATGAACATACACAGGGACATTAATGAACATGGAAACATACACAGGGACATTAATGAACATGGAAACATACACAGGGACATTAATGAACATGGAAACATTAATGAACATACACAGGGACATTAATGAACATGGAAACATACACAGGGACATTAATGAACATGGAAACATACACAGGGACATTAATGAACATGGAAACATACACAGGGACATTAATGAACATACACAGGGACATTAATGAACATGGAAACATACACAGGGACATTAATGAACATGGAAACATACACAGGGACATTAATGAACATGGAAACATACACAGGGACATTAATGAACATGGAAACATACACAGGGACATTAATGAACATGGAGGGACATACATGGAAACATACACAGGACATTAATGAACATGGAAACATACACAGGGACATTAATGAACATGGAACAACATAAACACAGGGACATTAATGAACATGGAAACATACACAGGGACATTAATGAACATGGAAACATACACAGGGACATTAATGAACATGGAAACATACACAGGGACATTAATGAACATGGAAACATACACAGGGACATTAATGAACATGGAAACATACACAGGGACATTAATGAACATACACAGGGACATTAATGAACATGGAAACATACACAGGGACATTAATGAACATACAAACATACACAGGGACATTAATGAACATACACAGGGACATTAATGAACATGGAAACATACACAGGGACATTAATGAACACAAACATACACAGGGACATTAATGAACATGGAAACATACACAGGGACATTAATGAACATACAAGGGACATACATGGAAACAGGGACATTATGAACATACACAGGGACATTAATGAACATGGAAACATACACAGGGACATTAATGAACATGGAAACATACACAGGGACATTAATGAACATGGAAACATACACAGGGACATTAATGAACATGGAAACATACACAGGGACATTATGAACATGGAAACATACACAGGGACATTAATGAACATGGAAACATACACAGGGACATTGATGTGGAGCTACATGGAAACAAACTGGTGCTTTTGCCCCAATACTGGTAACACTCTACAAGGAGTCTTCATTTCCATGGCGATCTTATATTTCCCCATTACGGTCCATCCCATGATTACAGACAGACCTTAGTAGAACTCCCCATAACCTCAGTAGACCCCCCCCCAATGACCCCAGTAGACCCCCAATGACCCCAGTAGACCCCCCCCAATGACCCCAGTAGACCCCCCCCAATGACCCCAGTAGACCCCCCAATGACCCCAGTAGACCCCCCCAATGACCCCAGTAGACCCCCCAATGACCCCAGTAGACCCCCAATGACCCCAGTAGACCCCCCCAATGACCCCAGTAGACCCCCCCAATGACCCCAGTAGACCCCCTGCCAACCGTAGGTTACTCTGCTTATCAGAGTTCAGATGGATTCAGTGTTTCGCTGCCTGCCTGCATAGACGAGGCCAGGAGATCAAACGTCTGGGATCACACTGAGGCTAAGCTACATTAGGCTGTTTGTGTCTCTGTGTCCACCTGCAGGTAATGAAGTTGTCAACCTTTCACAGAGAGGATCTCATGTTAACCTGATCACCATGCACACTATAAAAGTCCAGAGATCACTGTGAGGTGAGGCATTCTGTTTTTATGATAGGGGATACCCAGGGTAGTCTTTTCACTGCTTCACACACACGCACACACGTGTATGACTGAGCTGAAATAAGGCTGTGTGTTGGCTGGGGACTCAGCCCAGTGTTACAGTACAGTGTGTGTGTGCCAGGGTGGAGCACGACACGTTAGCCTGTCAAAATGTCAGATACCATGCAGTATTCATGTTCATCAGAAAATGAAACAGCTGCACAACAGAGGGTGAAGGTGGGCTGATCAATTATTCAGCCACTCCGTCTCCTGTATGATTCTGTTGAAAAGCCTCCTTGAAGGAAGGCAGTGAAGGAGGGACAGGACATTAGTCTATTGATATGATGATGCCTGGTAGGCTGATCGCTTCAGCGGGTACATTTCCTAGCCACCTAAAGGCCTTGTTCTCCCTCGTCATCAGGACCCCTGGGTAACCCTAACCAGAGGGGGTCTCTGTCCGGCTAAGGACTCCCACCTAGCATGTGTCACTGTTGGTCATGCCTCCTAGTACACAGTTATCTAATGTATTGGTCGACCGAAAGTAGTTTGGTCGACATTTTTTAAAACGTGTATTTTTTCATATATAGACACACGATATGTGTTTTAATAAAATTTGACTATGTGCATTAAGCTTGTCTGATGCTTTAAGCTTACGGTTTGATGAAGTAAGACAAAATGCCTCAAGAGGGCGCCGGAAATCTAGATAACCAGAAAAAGAAAAAAAACCTGACCCAACTATTTTCCTCCCGGTCATTCCTGCTGGATTTTTCAGATTCTGCCATTCCTCTCCTGAAGTTTCCGGTAAAAAGGCAACACGAGGAGTCGGTAACCTTTCTCATGTGGAATGCCAATTTATCTTACCATTTCTACCAATCTGCGTGCCAGTTATGGTTTTCGTCTGTACATTTTCATGAAAGTTTAATTTAATTTATAACGTCTTCGTATCTCAAAATCATTGTCATGTGGTTCATCAAAATGACATCCAAATGAAAACGATAAACCCAAAAGTATCTTCTGTTACCAACGATGTAAAAATAGTCTACATAAAAGCCAACGAATAAAAACATGGCGGCCTGCAGGTAGACAATCTCCTGCTGAAAATAATGATCCTATAAATCACATTGACTACTGATCTGTCTGGAAGGAACTAGAAACCTATAAATCCTGTCTGGAAGGAACTGGAAACATTGTATCAACCTGAGCTCATGCTAGAAAACTGGAAACATTGTATCAAATGTATGGCCTGTCTGGATGACCTGTCTGGAAGGAACTAGAAACATTGTATCAACCTAGTCCAGCCAAAGCTCATGCTAGAAAACTGGAAACATTGTATCAAATGTCTGGAAGGAACTTGAAACATTGTGTCAACTATTAACTTGGGTCCCTTGCAACATTGTATAAAATATTCTGGACCCATTCAAATATTTCCTGTCCCAGTGAGCTCAAGGCAGACACAACTGTAGGATATTTGGGCAAGGAACGAGAAGCAGTGTTTGACTTGGGCAGGAGTACCAGCATCTCAAATGTTCTACTGCTCCTCCGGTTCCACCTAAAATGTAAACAGTACCAGCACCCAAAATGAGTACTGGAACATATTTCAGTCCAAGTGAAGCAATGAGAAGAAGCAATCAGGAAGGCCTATACTATGACATCTCCACCAGATCAGAGCATGACATTTTTCCCCTTTCATGCTGAGTGTGTAGGATACCTGCCCCTCCCCCTCAGAAACAGCGGTAACCCACCGACGTTACAAGCCCCTCCCCACACTGACATTACAAGCCCCTCCCCACACTGACGTTACAAGCCCCTCCCCACACTGACGTTACAAGAGTTATTTAGAAAACAGGAAGAGAGACGTTTCATTAGAGAAGAATGGATTCACCTTTTCAATGCTAGTTAGGGACACTGTAGTTATCACATTTCACTTTGGATTTATTAATTCTGGAACTCTGAACACAAAAACTTGTCAGCTAGCTAGCCTTTCCAATCCTCCTCCAGTATAGACCTGACTGGTGCCTTTCCAATCCCCCTCCTGTATAGACCTGACTGGTGCCTTTCCAATCCTCCTCCAGTATAGACCTGACTGGTGCCTTTCCAATCCTCCTCCAGTATAGACCGGACTGGTGCCTTTCCAATCCCCCTCCTGTATAGACCTGACTGGTGCCTTTCCAATCCCCCTCCTGTATAGACCTGACTGGTGCCTTTCCAATCCCACTCCAGTATAGACCTGACTGGTGCCTTTCCAATCCCCCTCCAGTATAGACCTGACTGTATTGTAGTCAGGTTTTGTTATAGCCACCAAGCCACGATTATATTTAGACTCAGTTTGATTGACAATGTGTAGAATGTCTAGAGTGTGACAGTACGGTTACAGATGACGTGACTGAATGGTTTTTCCCCCGTCCACTAACGGTAACGCCTACCTCGTTGGACTTGAAGCTCTTTCCCTGCATGCCGTGCTTCCAGAAGGCCAGAACACTGTCCTGAAGGCACACTGGAGCAGGAGGAGAGGAGACATCAGTTATCATACTGTGTTATTGACTTGTTAATGGTTTACTTTGTTTAATTGTTTGTTTATTCCATGTGTAACTCTGTGTTGTCTGTTCACACTGCTATGCTTCATCTTGGCCAGGTCGCAGTTGTAAATGAGAACTTGTTCACCACTAACCTACCTGGTTAAATAAAGGTGTTCTCAACTAGCCTACCTGGTTAAATAAAGGTGTTCTCAACTAGCCTACCTGGTTAAATAAAACTGGCCTACCTGGTTATATAAAGGTGTTCTCAACTAGCCTACCTGGTTAAATAAAGGTGTTCTCAACTGGCCTACCTGGTTATATAAAGGTGTTCTCAACTAGCCTACCTGGTTAAATAAAGGTGTTCTCAACTAGCCTACCTGGTTAAATAAAGGTGTTCTCAACTAGCCTACCTGGTTAAATAAAGGTGAAAAATAAATAAATAAATGTGTTATTATTAAAGGGTTTATTATACAAAAAGTAGAACACAGTCACCGGAGGAGAAGGGAGAGGAATGTATACGACAGGGAGGATATCAGCAATCATCATACATATTAATGTACACATTGGTAGACGTTGACATTAAAGGATGCACAGTATTGAAGGGTAGTGGGATGTGAATACAGGGAAACCATAACCCTATTATAAACACTCCCCTACTGGCGTTACAAGCCCCTCCCCTCAGAAGCCCCTCCCCTGGATGTGAATACAGGGGAAAACATAACCCTATTATAAACACTGACACGTTACAAGCCCCCTCAGAAACAGCTGTAACCCACTGACGTTACAAGCCCTCCCCCTCAGAAACAGCGGTAACCCACTGACGTTACAAGCCCCTCCCCCAGAAACAGCTGTAACCCACTGACGTTACAAGCCCTCCCCTTAGGAACAGCTGTAATCCACTGGCGTTACAAGCCCCTCCCCTTCAGAAACAGCTGTAACCCATTGGCGTTACAAGCCCCTCCCCTACTGGCGTTACAAAGTAGGTGTTACAGTAGTAGGTGAATCATATTAAAGAGTTCATCTTACCAACGGATCAATGGCGAAGTCAAAGCTGAGCTCCGAGGCTAGCTTCTTGTTAGACTTTAATCTTCCCATGAGGTTCACGATCTTTAGATTTTCTAGAATAAAAAATAAAAATAGGATAGAGCTTTTTGAATAGTGGCTGGATTTTTAAAAACAGTTCCTCATTTATGAGGATATCTGTCCGTTCTCAGCTGCTTACAATCTTTCACGGTTCCTGAAATGAGTAAAAGAGAACATTTATGATTTTAGAACGATATCACAGTGTCCTGTCTGAGATTAAAGCTTCTAGAGGAGCTGCTTACAATCTTTCTGAGATTAAAGCTGAAATGAGTAAAACTAGAGAACTGTTCTAATAATGCTCTGGTGATTTTAGAACGAGCTGTAAAAGACTAAAACTAGAGGAGAGGGTGTCGCTGTCTGAGATTAAAGCTCTGATAGAGGAGACTAAAACTAGAGAGGGTGTCGCTGTCTGAGATTAAAGCTCTGATAGAGGAGACTAAAACAAGAGGAGAGGATGTCGCTGTCTGAGATTAAAGCTCTGATAGAGGTGACTAAAACTAGAGGGGAGGGTGTCACTGTGAGATTAAAGCTCTGATAGAGGAGACTAAAACTAGAGAGGGTGTCGCTGTCTGTGATTAAAGCTCTGATAGAGGAGACTAAAACTAGAGGAGAGGGTGTCGCTGTCTGAGATTAAAGCTCTGGTAGTCTAAAACTGAGGAGAGGGTGTCGCTGTCTGAGATTAAAGCTCTGGTAGAGGAGACAAACTAGAGGAGAGGGTGTCGCTGTCTGAGATTAAAGCTCTGATAGAGGAGACTAAAACTAGTCTGTCTGAGATTAAAGCTCTGATAGAGGAGACTAAAACTAGAGGAGAGGGTGTCGCTGTCTGAGATTAAAGCTCTGATAGAAAACTGGAGACTAAAACTCTGAAGAGGAGAGGGTGTCGCTGTCTGAGATTAAAGCTCTGATAGAGGAGACTAAAACAAGAGGAGAGGGTGTCGCTGTCTGAGATTAAAGCTCTGAGGAGAGGAGACTGAATTAAAGCTCTGATAGAGGAGACTAAAACTAGAGAGGGTGTCGCTGTCTGAGATTAAAGCTCTGATAGAGGAGACTAAAACTGAGGAGAGGGTGTCGCTGTCTGAGATTAAAGCTCTGATAGAGGAGACTAAAACTGGAGGAGAGGGTGTCTGAGATTAAAGCTGTCTGAGATTAAAGCTCTGATAGAGGAGACTAAAACTAGAGGAGAGGGTGTCGCTGTCTGAGATTAAAGCTCTGATAGAGGAGACTAAAACTAGAGGAGAGGGTGTCGCTGTCTGAGATTAAAGCTCTGATAGAGGAGACTAAAACAAGAGGAGAGGGTGTCGCTGTCTGAGATTAAAGCTCTGATAGAGGAGACTAAAACTGGAGGAGAGGGTGTCACTGTCTGAGATTAAAGCTCTGGTAGAGGAGACTAAAACTAGAGGAGAGGGTGTCGCTGTCTGAGATTAAAGCTCTGATAGAGGAGACTAAAACTAGAGGAGAGGGTGTCGCTGTCTGATGTTAAAGCTCTGATAGAGGAGTCTAAAACTGGAGAGGGTGTCGCTGTCTGAGATTAAAGCTCTGATAGATGAGACTAAAACTAGAGGAGAGAGAGGTCGCTGTCTGAGATTAAAGCTCTGGTAGAGGAGTCTGAGATTAAAGCTCTGATGAGAGACTAAAACTGAGGAGAGGGTGTCGCTGTCAGATTAAAGCTCTGATAGAGGAGACTAAAACTAGAGGAGAGGGTGTCTGAGATTAAAGCTCTGAGATTAAAGCTCTGAGATTAAAGAGGAGACAAACTAGAGGAGAGGGTGTCGCTGTCTGAGATTAAAGCTCTGATAGAGGAGACTAAAACTCTGGAGAGGGTGTCGCTGTCTGAGATTAAAGCTCTGATAGAGGAGACTAAAACTAGAGGAGAGGTGTCGCTGTCTGAGATTAAAGCTCTGATAGAGGAGACTAAAACTAGAGGAGAGGGTGTCGCTGTCTGAGATTAAAGCTCTGATAAAGCTCTGGTAGAGACTAAAACTAGAGGAGAGGGTGTCGCTGTCTGAGATTAAAGCTCTGTGGAGACTAAAACTAGAGGAGAGGGTGTCGCTGTCTGAGATTAAAGCTCTGATAGAGGAGAGGAGAGGGTGTCGCTGAGATTAAAGCTCTGAAGACTAAAACTAGAGGAGAGGGTGTCGCTGTCTGAGATTAAAGCTCTGATAGAGGAGACTAAAACTGAGGAGAGGGTGTCGCTGTCTGAGAGGAGTCTAAAGCTCTGATAGAGGAGACTAAAACTAGACTGTCTGAAAAGCTCTGAGGAGAGGGGAGAGGGTGTCGCTGTCTGAGATTAAAGCTCTGATAGAGGAGACAAAACTAGAGGAGAGGGTGTCGCTGTCTGAGATTAAAGCTCTGATAGAGGAGACTAAAACAAGAGGAGAGGGTGTCGCTGTCTGAGATTAAAGCTCTGGTAGAGGAGACTAAAAAGCTAAAGAGGGTAGAGGAGAGGGTGTCGCTGTCTGAGATTAAAGCTCTGATAGAGACTAAAACTGAGACTAAAACAAGAGGAGAGGGAGAGGGTGTCGCTGTCTGAGATTAAAGCTCTGAGATTAAAGCTCTGATAGAGAGACTAAAACTGAGGAGAGGGTGTCGCTGTCTGAGATTAAAGCTCTGATAGAGGAGACAAAACTAGAGGAGAGGGTGTCGCTGTCTGAGATTAAAGCTCTGATAGAGGAGACTAAAACTAGAGGAGAGGGTGTCGCTGTCTGAGATTAAAGCTCTGATAGAGGAGACTAAAACTAGAGGAGAGGGTGTCGCTGTCTGAGATTAAAGCTCTGATAGAGGAGACTAAAACTAGAGGAGAGGGTGTCGCTGTCTGAGATTAAAGCTCTGATAGAGGAGACTAAAACAAGAGGAGAGGGTGTCGCTGTCTGAGATTAAAGCTCTGATAGATGAGACTAAAACTAGAGGAGAGGGTGTCGCTGTCTGAGATTAAAGCTCTGATAGAGGACTAAAACTAGACTAAAACTAGAGGAGAGGGTGTCGCTGTCTGAGATTAAAGCTCTGATAGATGAGACTAAAACTAGAGGAGAGGGTGTCGCTGTCTGAGATTAAAGCTCTGGTAGAGGAGACTAAAAAGCTAGAGGAGAGGGTGTCGCTGTCTGAGATTAAAGCTCTGATAGAGGAGACTAAAACTAGAGACGCTGTCTGAAAAAGCTCTGAGAGAGAGACTAAAACTGAGGTGTCGCTGTCTGAGATTAAAGCTCTGATAGAGGAGACTAAAACTAGAGGAGAGGGTGTCGCTGTCTGAGATTAAAGCTCTGATAGAGAGACTAAAACTAGAGGAGAGATTAAAGCTCTGATAGAGGAGACTAAAACTAGAGGAGAGGGTGTCGCTGTCTGAGATTAAAGCTCTGATAGAGGAGACTAAAACTAGGAGAGGGTGAGACTAAAAAAACTAGAGGAGAGGGTGTCGCTGTCTGAGATTAAAGCTCTGATAGAGGAGACTAAAACTAGAGGAGAGGGTGTCGCTGTCTGAGATTAAAGCTCTGATAGAGGAGACTAAAACTAGAGGAGAGGGTGTCGCTGTCTGAGATTAAAGCTCTGATAGAGGACTAAAACTAGAGGAGAGGGTGTCGCTGTCTGAAAAGCTCTGAGAGGAGAAAACTAGAGGAGAGGGTGTCGCTGTCTGAGATTAAAGCTCTGATAGATGAGACTAAAACTAGAGGAGAGGGTGTCGCTGTCTGAGATTAAAGCTCTGATAGATGAGACTGAAAACTAAAACTAGAGGAGAGGGTGTCGCTGTCTGAGATTAAAGCTCTGGTAGAGGAGACTAATTAAAGCTCTGGTAGAGGACTAAAACTAGAGGGTGTCGCTGTCTGAGATTAAAGCTCTGATAGATGAGACTAAAACTAGAGGAGAGGGTGTCGCTGTCTGAGATTAAAGCTCTGATAGAGGAGACTAAACTGTTGTTGTCTGAGATTAAAGCTCTGAGAGGAGTTGTGTTCTGATAGAGGAGACTTTGTCACTGTCTCAGATTAAAGCTCTGATAGAGGAAAATGTTGTTGAAAAGATGTTTCATGGAAAACCAGATGTTTTAGGTTTCGTTATTGTGAAACGTCAAATCTGGTCTTAATTTTGACAAATCGATATACAAGTGATATATTTTGGTCTTTTAGTAGTGAATCTCTTTGAGCCCCTAGCAGTTAAGCGCTACCATTGAAATCGTGATGGAGAGGCACTATGCCATCTCAAGGTAGAGGTTCAGTATGTAATCGACTCTCTTCTAGATGTGCTGGGTGGTACCACCTCTAGGGAGGGGTTCAGTATGTAATCGACTCCCTTCTAGATGTGCTGGGTGGTACCACCTCTCTTCTAGGGAGGGGTTCAGTATGTAATCGACTCCCTTCCTAGATGTGCTGATGTGCTGGTGGTACCACCTCTAGGGAGGGTTCAGTATGTAATCGACTCCCTCTAGATGTGCTGGGTGGTACCACCTCTAGGGAGGGGTTCAGTATGTAATCGACTCCCTTCTAGATGTGCTGGGTGGTACCACCTCTAGGGAGGGGTTCAGTATGTAATCGACTCCCTCCTAGATGTGCTGATGGTGGTACCACCTCTAGGGAGGGGTTCAGTATGTAATCGACTCCCTTCTAGATGTGCTGGGTGGTACCACCTCTAGGGAGGGGTTCAGTATGTAATCGACTCCCTCTTCTAGATGTGCTGGGTGGTACCACCTCTAGGGAGGGGTTCAGTATGTAATCGACTCTCTTCTAGATGTGCTGGGTGGTACCACCACCTCTAGGGAGGGTTCAGTATGTAATCGACTCCTTCTAGATGTGCTGGGTGGTACCACCTCTAGGGAGGGGGGTTCAGTATGTAATCGACTCCCTTCTAGATGTGCTGGGTGGTACCACCTCTAGGGAGGGGTTCAGTATGTATGTATCGACTCCCTTCTAGATGTGCTGGGTGGTACCACCTCTAGGTCTTTTCCTGGTTAAATAAATGAAATAATGACTGAAGGACAAACAATTAACAGCATGTCTACTTTCTCAGTGCAGGACTAGTTAGACTGAAAGGGAGTCCCAAATGGCTCACTTTTCCCTATGTAGTGCACTTTCCTATGGGCCCTGGTCAAAAGTAGTGCACTACCAGCCCTATGGGCCCTGGTCCAAAGTAGTGCAGTACATAGGGAATAGGGTGCCATTTGGGATGCAAACAAAGTGCAGGAAGTCATCTCTGTGGGGGTCAGAGGTCATACTTACTGTCCAGGCACACGAGCACGGTGTCCCTCTCCAGCTGGGTCACATGGATGGCATCCACTGCTTGGCCAGCTAAGGGGAAGACACACAGAAAATAATGGTTAGCATAAAGATATCCCCTACTGGAATCCAGAAATACATCAACACAGGAGGAGGTGTTTCAATGTGTACATACAGTATGAATCCAGGGTTGTGTTCACGGTTTTAAAACGACACGCTTGAAAGCGACAGAAAATTAAACATTTTCAGGTCCGTTTTCTTCCGAGGTGTCTATTGACGCACAAACAATTGACTAATCTCAGTGAACCAGGAGGAGCCAAGTTTCTGTGTAGTTC
Source organism: Oncorhynchus tshawytscha (assembly GCF_018296145.1). Lineage (NCBI taxonomy): Eukaryota > Metazoa > Chordata > Actinopteri > Salmoniformes > Salmonidae > Oncorhynchus > Oncorhynchus tshawytscha. The sequence continues at coordinate 12,771 of NW_024608706.1, read as the reverse complement.
CAGCTTTTCTTCCGTTTGAGTGTCTATTGACAGTACAACAATTGACTAATCTCAGTGAACCAGGAGGAGCCAGAGCTAGCTGCATTCCACTGGACGAGTCGTCTCTGTGTAGTTCCAGCTAGCTTCGTAGCATTCCACTCGGGAGGAGCCAGAGTTGAGGACGATAGTCTCTGTGTAGATCTAGCTAGCTTCGTAGCGTACCACTCAGGAGGTGGTAGTGTGTGTGTTTGGTGCCTATTGATCCCATCTCAGTGAACCAGGAGGAGAAGAACTTGAGGTTGATGGTACACTACATGACCAAAAGTATGTAGACACCAGCTAGTCGAACATCTCATTCTAAAATCATGGGCATTAATATGGAGTTGGTCCTCGTTTGCTGCTTTAACAGCCTCCAATCTTCTGGGAAGGTTTTCCACTAGATGTTGGAACATTACTGCGGGGACTTACTTCCATTCAGCCACAAGAGAATTAGTGATTCGAGCGCAGAATTTTCTAGAATGTCATTGTACGCTGTAGCGTTAAGATTTCCCTTCACTGGAACTAAGGGGCCCGAACTATGAAAAACAGCCCCAGACCATTATTCCTCCTCCACCAAACTTTACAGTTGGCACTATGCATTGGGGCAGGTAGCGTTCTCTGGCATCCCCCAAACCCAGATTATTTTGTTGGACTGCCAGATGGTGAAGCGGGATTCATCACTCCAGAGAACGAGTTTTTCCACTGCTCCAGAGTCCAAAGGCGGCAAGCTTTTCACCACTTCAGCCGACGCTTGGCATTGCTCATGGTGATCTTAGGCTTGTGTGCGCGGCTGCTCGGCCATGGAAACCCAATTCATGAAGCTCCTGACGAACAGTTCTTGTGCTGAAGTTGCTTCCAGAGGCAGTTAGGAACTCGATAGTGAGTGTTGCAACCGAGGAGGTGATGATTTTTACACGTTGCACGCTTCAGCATTAGCCGGACCTATTGTGTGAGCTTGAGGGTAGCCTACCACCAATCAGGCTTGAGGGGTAGCCTAGCACCAATCAGGCTTGAGGGGTAGCCTACCACCAATCAGGCTTGAGGGGTAGCCTACCACCAATCAGGCTTGAGGGGTAGCCTACCACCAATCAGGCTTGAGGGTAGCCTACCACCAATCAGGCTTGAGGGGTAGCCTACCACCAATCAGGCTTGAGGGGTACACTACCAATCAGGCTTGAGGGTACACTACCAATCAGGCTTGAGGGGCAGCCTACACTACCAATCAGGCTTGAGGAGTACACTACCAATCAGGCTTGAGGGGTAGCCTACCACCAATCAGGCTTGAGGGGTAGCCTACCACCAATCAGGCTTGAGGGCTAGCCTACCACCAATCAGGCTTGAGGAGTACACTACCAATCAGGCTTGAGGGTAGCCTACCACCAATCAGGCTTGAGGAGTACACTACCAATCAGGCTTGAGGAGTACACACTACCAATCAGGCTTGAGGGGTACACTACCAATCAGGCTTGAGGGGTAGCCTACCACCAATCAGGCTTGAGGGGTAGCCTACCACCAATCAGGGCTTGAGGGGTAGCACCACCAATCAGGCTTGAGGGGTAGCCTACCACCAATCAGGCTTGAGGGGTACCTACCACCAATCAGGCTTGAGGGAGTACACTACCAATCAGGCTTGAGGAGTACACTACCAATCAGGCTTGAGGGTACACTACCAATCAGGCTTGAGGAGTACACTACCAATCAGGCTTGAGGAGTACACTACCAATCAGGCTTGAGGAGTACACTACCAATCAGGCTTGAGGAGTACACTACCAATCAGGCTTGAGGAGTACCTACTACCAATCAGGCTTGAGGGGTAGCCTACCACCAATCAGGCTTGAGGGGTACCTACTACCAATCAGGCTTGAGGGGTACACTACCAATCAGGCTTGAGGAGTACACTACCAATCAGGCTTGAGAGTACACTACCAATCAGGCTTGAGGGGTACACTACCAATCAGGCTTGAGGAGTACACTACCAATCAGGCTTGAGGAGTACACTACCAATCAGGCTTGAGGAGTACACTACCAATCAGGCTTGAGGGGTAGCCTACCAATCAGGGCTTGAGGGGTAGCACTACCAATCAGGCTTGAGGGGTACACTACCAATCAGGCTTGAGGTAGTACACTGCAATCAGGCTTGAGGGGTAGCCTACTACCAATCAGGCTTGAGGTACACACCAATCAGGCAGGGGTACACTACCAATCAGGCTTGAGGAGTACACTACCAATCAGGCTTGAGGAGTACACTACCAATCAGGCTTGAGAGTACAATACCAATCAGGCTTGAGTACACTACCAATCAGGCTTGAGGTACACTACCAATCAGGCTTGAGAGGTACACTACCAATCAGGCTTGAGGTACACTACCAATCAGGCTTGAGGAGTACACTACCAATCAGGCCAGGGAGTACACTACCAATCAGGCTTGAGGATGCCACTACCAATCAGGCTTGAGGAGTACACTACCAATCAGGCTTGAGGAGTACACTACCAATCAGGCTTGAGAGTACACTACCAATCAGGCTTGAGGAGTACACTACCAATCAGGCTTGAGTACACACTACCAATCAGGCTTGAGGAGTACACTCACCAAATCAGACAGTTTTATGATGAGCTGAGGCACCCAATCATGGCAGAATTTTTGCAATGTGAGCTTGAGAATTTACTACAATGACTTTGAGGCCTACAATCAGGCAGGGAATTTTACACAATGGGCGAGAATTTTTAGTCAGGCTTGGGGATACACTACTAATCATTTGAGAATTTTACCAATCGAGCAGAAGATATACAATCAGGCAGAATTTTACAATGAGCTTTGAAATTTTACAATCAAGCGAGGACACTACAAGCTCAGGCAGGAACTTTCTACAAATGACTGAAATTTGCGCTGGCTCGAGCGAGAATTTTACTACAATCGACGAAATTTTTACAATCGACTTGAGAGCTAAAAATATTGTATTGCAAACCTCATTAACCTTAATAACGCTTGGATGTTGAAAGTTGTTCCACACAGCACATTAAAAACACGATATTCTTTGATGGAAAAAGAATTACCATGCCGAAAAGGACATTAGATAGTAAAGAAATGGCATTTTCCATTTCTTTCTGTGGCTTCAATTTACTTTCTGACACAAATCATGAAAGCTTCTTTAAATAACCTTGCTGGCTTACTTGGTTGGTGGTTTCAGAAATTACCTCAACGAAAGTTAAACATTGATTAGACTATGTCACTTTTGCAATTAAACTGCACCAGAAGGCCAAACAGCGGACAAGCTTCTTTACCATACTAACAAATGGATGTGACTGAAGGTGCAATATGAAGCTTACTTTGAAGCTAACAACTTTAAAAAAAGCCTGAGAGCAGATCTAACCCAGCCCAATAGCATACCACTCAGGAAAAGCCAGAGACAGGCGATGAAACTGTGCCGTATGTCTTGATTCTTTTGTCCATCTGACCTGACAGGAAGAAACAGGAGTTGAGGTTGATGATACCAAGCGAACCACAGCTGTAGCTCATTGGCTGTGGCATTACTACTTTCAGGAGGTATTTCTGCTCTGAATTCTGCATCTCAAGCACCCAGAGGCTTTGGTAGGAGTCAAGAATTGCCAGAAGACAAAAAGAGTGAAGGCAGAGAGCAGAAGACAGGCCAGACAGAGGCAGGCGAGCAGCAAGCGGCGGCGCGCGGCGAGCGCGGCGGGCAGCGAAAGCAGCAGCAGAAAGCAGCGCGCAGCAGCCAGGTGAGGGCAGGGAGCAGAGGCAGAGAGAGAGACAGGGGCCAGAGGGCTGGGGGCAGAGGCTGAAGGGGCCCAGAGAAGAGAGAGAGAGGGACAGAGAAAGGGAGTAAAGAGGGGCAGAAAGAAAGGGCAGAAGGCAGAAAGAGACAGAGAGAAAGGGCAGAGAGGCAGAAAGACAGAGAAAGCAGAAAGAAAAGCAGGAGATGAGGTCCCAGAGTAAATCACTGAGAAGGCAGTGGGTTTCCCTAACTTACAGTATTTCAAGTCATTTGCCATTGAAATAATATGAATTTTATATGAGCACTACAGCAGAAGGCTCCATTCTCTTTAAGCTTATCTCTGATGAAGTTAAGCTGATAGAATTCAAGCACTTTGTGTTTGGTTTAAGTCTTGACCAGACATACCACAACTTACTCTGTTTGAACAAAAGTCTTCTATAATATGATTACAGCTGTGGTTGTTTTAATATTTTTATTATTACATTTGCTTAATATGACTGGATACTTTATTTACTAACTCTTGGTGAAAATTACCAAGAAGGTAATAGCGTTCTTTAGAGTGACTACAACAACTTTGAACCCAGACCCTCAGCATATAAAAAATGTTTTAACTAGCCCAGTTGCTCCCAGAAAGAGGATACTGCTGATTCTGGATACTATGGCTAGTCCGGTCCCAACCTGGTCTGGATTCTTTAACATAAGTCCCTGAGTCACTGATCTTTCATTTTGCTTTTTCACTACATACCAAATAACATATTGCCATTTACAGCGTCTTTACCAGACATTCAAGTAGAAAAGACATATAAAGTACAGTGAGAATTCATGAACAATTGGTAATATTATTCACTTATTAGCATATGAGCGTAACATTATAACATTTCTCTGGGTGACTCCAAAACATATCCCTGCGAAGAATGAAATCTAGCTGGTGAACATTCTGGTAAGTGGGGCTTATTGACTGGACTGATGGTTTGGCGCCATTGACACTGAACTCCCACTGGCTGTGCCACTGCTGATTCTCCAGACTACGCTCCACATTGCTGCAACGCTGCTGGGGTTCTCTGCAGAGGAGAAGACAAACAGTGGCAGCCAACTAGCCAATAACTGTGACCAATGTAACAAGTAACCAGTCTATGATGTGAAATAAGAGTAACAATAATAACAATAGCCAGTAACTGGCGTAACAACATTCGACAACAGCTCTTGGGAAATGAACAACAGCTATGTGGCTGGCGTAACGTGGCAAATAAATAACAGCTACGCGTGCAACACTAATGAATTGGCAACGCGCAGCAGGTAGCCGCAATAACTAACCGCGGCATTTTCAACGGCAAGTAACTCGCGTATTTACTGGCAGCAACACAACGTAGCGTAGCACGGCAATCCAAGCGTAATTGTAGCTCGTAATAATTTGCATACTTTGTAATTAACATTTATTAACTTAGTTCCAGGATTACACACTATGTATAAAGAACAAAAGACAAGAATAAAATTTAGGTGGATAGGTAGGACAGACCTGGAGAGGTGCAGCTTTCTACTGTAGAACTGGGAGTTCACCTCCCAGTCAAGCGTTACCAGCAACTAAAAATTTCAAGTGGTTGAGGGGAATTTTGCACTAAATTGAGCGGTGGTTGAGGCAGCTACTTGGGAACTAGACTAGTGGTTTGAGAAGTTACCAGCACTCTCCCAGGAGCCAGGCTGTGGTTGGGGGCCCAGCACCACTCTGAGAGCCCCAGGCCAGTGGCAGGTACAGCCTCTCCCAGGAGACTGGTGTGGTTGAGGGACGGCTCTCAGACTGACTGACTGGTTTGAGAGACAGCTCTCTAGACTTCAGGCTGGTGGACTGAGGGCAGCTCTCCCAGGGAAGTAGACAGGCAGTTGAGGAGTTTATTGCTCCTGGACTGATGTGGTTGAGAGCGGTTTATAAGATAGTGTGATTAGAGATGGTAAGCTTCTCAGACTAGACTGGTGGTTGAGAGTGCAGCTCCTCAGACAGGCTAGTTGGTTGAGGCACATCCTCCCAGGGGCTGAGTGAGTGATTTGAGGAACTGACTCCTCCCAGGAGAAGCTGAGCTGAGTGGTGGGGGCCTGGCTCTGGACTCAGGCAGTGGGTGAGGTGAGGTCTCCCAGACCCAGGCAGTGGGTGAGGGCACAGCCTCTGCAGGGAGGCTGAACCCATGGTTGAGGCGGCTCACCAGAATTGATATTGGGCCGAGGTAGATCTCAGGAACTGAGCTGGTGGATGAAGGGGCCCCGGCTGCTTCCCAGGAGCCCGACCAGTGACAGAGGTGGCTTCTCCAGAACTAGACGGTAGTTTGAGGCTGCAACGCTCTACCAGTAATACCAGCCACAGCACTGTGGCAACCACTGTGCTCAGGTCTGCCCATTGAACAAAGCAAACCACTACAGAGGAAAGCAGCCAGTCGTCAGGATCTTTGATCCATATGGTGGTTGGAGCCAGTGTGGTGGCTTTGTAAAAACTCAAGCATTGGCGGTATCCCCAGATGCAGCCCAGGTGACTGCAGAAACTCATGAAGACAATGTTCTTATTTCTTTGCACTTTGAGTGGTAGTGCGGTGAAGAATAAGTCCTCTCTGCAGGGGATCCTGACTGGATCTCTCTGCGGGGGTTCAATGGTCTCTACTTCTGCAGGGAACCTTGAACTGGTCTCTGCGGAGAGCAAGCGAGGCCGGTCACTCTACCACACAGAGGCCATGAGCTGGTCCTCTGCAGGAGCAGCAGCGGTCTGGGGAACCCAGTGAATGAACCTCTACAGGATCAACAGTCTCTGCTCCTGGGGAGACAAGGCAGGCTGGACCTGCAGAGGTGGCCCAGCAGGTGCCTCTGGGACCCAGCAGAGCTGGTCTCTGCAGACCATTGAGGCGGATACACCTACTGCTGGGGAATGACAGACAGGTCTCTCTCTCTTTTTGAGACCAGCCAGACAGGTCCTCTCCACTGCTGAGGAACCAGCAGTGGTCTCTCTATACTACACGGAGACAGCAGGCCAGATCTGCTACCACTGGGGGCCCAGCAGGTGGTCTCTCTCTGGGAGACCCAGCAGACAAGTTCTCTCTGCTGCAGGAACCCAGCAGGCTGGTCCTCTGCTACCCTGCTGGAGACAATGATGGTTCTCTCTCTACAGGGGAACCCATGAGGCTGGTCTCTCTGGGAACCAGCAGAGATGGTCTCTCTGCACAGGGAGCCAGCAGTAGAACCTACCTACCTGGAGAGCCAGTGAACAGACCTACCTACCTGCACAGGGATTATTGCAGACTGGTCCTCTACAGTAGGGGATCAATTAAAACAGTGATCAAGATCTTGATATGTCATTATACCCCACCCGATGCAGATCTTACAGAAGCGGTGTCCTGGAACTGGAGAGCCGGTTTCTTTCGCTGCTAAGCATTGTCAGTTGGAAATTTGGCTGGAAGATTCTCCTGTAGTCATGGCTACAGTGCTCCACATTCTTGGAACTCATGATAACTTCTTACCATAATTTTCTTGCAGCCCAATAACTTTATTCCCCTTTATAAATTTTTGCATTTAATAACCCTATTCTGACTTTTACTCTTTTTAGTAAAAATACTATTCTAGAATGATAAAAGTATTTTTACATGAAAACAATAAACACCTTTAAGTCACAGGCTTCAGTGCTGCTTTACAGATACGACCAGATGTCTTCTGAGAGTCCCAGGCTGCAGTTTGTGCTTTCTGAGTCTGTTGATTGTCCTGAGGTCCTAGGCTGCGGTGTTTATGCTACAGGAACCGTCAGTTATGCTACAGAATTACATTCCGGTTTATGCTTTTTACAGGAATACAGTCAATTATCACTTTACAGAGTCTGATGGTATGTTTCCCAGGTCTGCGTGAATATATTTCTGAGAGTCTGGTCAGGCTGTGCTTTCTGGGCTCCAGGCAGTATGCTGGTCCCAGACTGAATGCTGCTTTAGGGTCCTGAACCACATTGTGTCTTCCCAGGTCACAGATGATATCTTTCTGGTCTGGGCTTTGGTGCTCACTGAGGTCCCAGAGCCGTGCTGCTCCCAGAGGTCACAGGCTGCAGTGCTCTTCTGGTCCACAGAACAGAGTAGCCACTGGGAATTCTGAACTGAGGTGTCTACAGAACCCTGAACTGCAGTGCTGCTCTGGTCCCAGGCATTATCCACTCCCAGGTCTGACCACGGTAGCCACTCAGATACAGAGCAGGCAACCAGGTCCCGACACAGGCTGCTCTTTCTGGTCCCAGACCCATTCACTCTGGGTCCACAGACTGCAGTGTGTCTTTCACAGATCAGGCTGGTGTCACTACAGATACAGACTGCAATTGTCGCTCTGGAATACGGTGGTGTTCACTGAATGAACTGCGGTGTGCTCCCGCTACAGGTCTGGGCATCTTCACCTGATGTTTTTGACATCCAGTTTATAGTGAACAAACAAAGAGTAACACCAAGATGATTGGATAGGAAAGAGATTACCATTGCTTGGCCTTATTTAAAAATTACAGATGTTCTATACCAACAATAGTTTTAAAACCAGTGAAATATACTTTGTCTAACACTTTGAAACTGGCAGAACTAACCCAGAAATGGCACAGTAAAGAAGTAAAGAATTTGTTTGGCTGTAACTTTCAATATCCAGGTGGAGATTCTGGACTTCCACTGTTCCATTCTAATCCAAGAATCTTCCCCAACTGGAGTTTCAAACTATAAGAAATTTTGTGCATTTTTTGTATTATTTACTTAATTTTATACCCATTTTGGCAGTATCAATTACCCAGTATAGTCTTATATGTAGCTGCTCCCAACATTGAGAAGAGAAGAGGCAGAGAAAGTAGAAGAGAAGAGACAGACATGAGAAGAGAACTGGTGAAGAGAAGGCAGACAGAGAGAGAGAGAGAGAGAAGACAGACAGAGAGAGGCAGACAGAGGCAGGCCAGACAGAGAGAGATGGTGAGGTGAGGGGCTGTTGAGGAACAGAGAGGCAGGCTAGAGGCAGGAGCTGGGCAGAGGGCAGACACAGAGACAGACACAGAGACAGACAGAGGCTGGAGCAGAGGTGGAGCTGAGGGGTGAGTGACCAGTTAGAGAGATAGGCAGAGGCAGATGAGGGAACAGGTGAGGCCTGGCAGAGAGAGAGAGGTAGAGACAGACAGGCTGGGCTGAGCAGAGAGAGGCCAGAGAGGCCAATGTAAGCGCTCTTCTTGCCTATTCAACCGAGAAGTGTTGTGGCAGAAATGCGGTGGCTGTTGGCCCGACGGCGATCAACTGATATGGCTTTTCACAGGGGTAGCTAGTGGTGACTTAGAAAACCGCACGATCTAAACCCTCCCTGCTGAACGTGGGGATGACTGACGGAAGTGGCACCTCGCGCCGATACTAGAATCTGCCATAAATTAAGAATTTTTAAAAACAGCTGCCTGTTTGGCTCAATTATGGTGGCTACAACTTAGTTTACCTTCACGAAGCGATAGTGACAATTACGTACTGACAAGCAGTTCGTAGAGTACAAATCATAACCAGACAGAAGAAACAGAGGAAGGTGAAAGGAGAGGACAGGCCAGGAAGAAGACAAAAGCTGGAGCATGTTTTACCAGGCGACGCAGACTGCTAAAAGCACTTTATAAACTTTTAAATAGTATGCTGCTACAGTTTTACCAGGATCCTTGACAGCCTTTTTATTGTGAAATGGAACTGTAGAAATTACTCCTTTGAAAAATGCTATTTACTTTTATTTTATTTTTAAAAAATCTAACGTCTTAACATTGTAACCTTTCTACTTCCTCGTTATTTAAATATTATATCACCGTAAAACTCTTTATTGTAGCTACTTTTTTTTAAAAATTTTAGAATTGCTGGTAAATTAAAGTTGACCTAGCCCAATGTTTACAACAAGTAAGAAAGCTATTTTCTTTCTTGTGAAGCAGTGTAGAAAATCAACGATTAAAAGCTTCAGTCTGCTTTGCTAGTTTAGTAGGGGTGCTACGGGCCCATAAAGAACACTTTGGGCTTTGGCTCCAGACCCAATATGTCTTACCTAATATTTTCTTATGAAACCATTATGGACAGTCTGATATAATGTTTACGATGAAAAGATCACCCAGAAATTTGAGAAGCAGCGAAAGAATCATTTTGGCTTACTGCTTTGACCAGCTCAAGAAGTAGAGAAGTAGAAAATGGTGGCTGGAGTTATTACTACAGAGATGGGAGGAAATAGAAGGGCATTGGCTTCAGAATTTGGCTGCTCAGAGATGGAGAAACAGAAAGCATTGGAGAAAGCTGGGGTGGTACTGCAGAGATGGAAGCAAAGTGGTAAACTTAGGTTATTCTCTTAGTGGAGAGAAGTAGAAAATTGGCTAGGTAGTACTGCAGAATGGGAAGAGGCTGAAATTGGAAGCCCAGAGTTGTGCTCAGATGGGAGGAAGCAGAAAATGGGCAGAAGCTGGGGTATTTTAGAGGAGAAGTAGAAACTAGATGACTGATTGTTATTTGCAGAGGAGGAAGCAGAAATGGTGGCTGGGTGCATTACTCTAGAGGGAGAAGCAGAAAGTGGTGCAGCCAGGGTCTTGCAGAGGGAGGAAGCAGAAAATGGGCAGCTTGGGTGGCCTGAGGAGAAGCAATGGTGGCCCCAGGTGTACAGAGGAGAGGCAGTGGCGGCTGGGCCAGGCACCATGTGTTAACTGGTATGACAAGCAGCCACAGTGAGGAGGAGGGCAGCAGCAGAGCTTGGCCTTCCTGGCTCCGCAGCTGGGTTATTTATCATGCAATGCAGTTGTATTTTATCTTTGGATCAGCTGGAGAAGCTGATTCAACCAGCCCAGCATAACTTCGACACTGATGAGGTTATGCGCTTCACCAGTCCTGGTTACATTGCATTCATTCAGATAAAAAAAAGCGCAGCGATCCCCTGGCGGCTCACTGGTGATTGACCCAACTTATTCCACAATTTTATTCATCTTTGGCTGATTGTTATCTCTTAACACAGGAAGCTCTATGACGCAATTGTTAAGAAAAGAATACAGTACACTCCCGTGGCATAGAAGCAAAATAAAATTCTTTATGAGAAGTAGATCGATCAGACCAGTGATATATTACATTCCCATATCGGATGGTCTAAAAAATTTGAGTTGATCTGGGCTGAACGGATAGTGAACTCTGGCTTCCGAACAGACTCTTGTTAGTCTGGAGTTTCTTCACTTGTAAACCACATTTAAACAGTTTTTTACGTTCCCAACAGGCCCAATCTGACAAGACCCTCTTGATTGATTAGGATCCACTGCTGTTTTTAGAGCTAAAATGTCACAAAAACCGTGAAAGATAGTTTGTTTCAACATTTGCTTTGTCTCCATTTGATGAATGAAATTAACATACACTAATGATATTTGTTTTACACTTTAAATGTAACGATTAACATTTTGGTGCTTTACAAAAGCTTTACAGCTGGTGGTTTTTAAGCCCATTTCTAACAAACTAGTACTGTTACAGATTTCCCCACACATTTCCCCACAGTTAAGGTCAGGCTGCTGATGGCTACTTACAACTTTGTTACCAACTTGAGGATCATTGCTTCATTTAGAACAGCCCACAACCCAAACTTTGCTTCCCGTGATATCTTAGATGCCGCTGTTCTATCCACACATTTGAAACCTATGATACATCTTTGTGAGTACAATCCTCAACGACTTTTACAACACTATTACCACACCCGGTAGCTGCACAGTTTGGATATGACCTTTGCTTTGTTCCACTTTCTCAGCTGCAGTGTTCATTACAACCAAACAGTTCTTTGGCTATCGAACCAGAGACATTTCTAAAAAACACTAAATATATGATTACAGCTTGTGTTCACAATACCTTACGGTTTTGAGCAGTAGCTACCCTTGCTGAAGCAACTTTTCCTATGCTATGCTGATACTAGGACTGGACTACATGAGATACATTCTTTTATTTGTTTCTCCATAGTAGGATCTTGCCTTTATTGAGTTAATTTACTTTGCTAAAAACATTTCATCTAAACAGAACAGTCTCTACTTCCTGGCGTGCAAACTGTGGTCCCTGGTGTTACTACCTTTGTTGTTTGCTGATGATGTGGGCACTTCAGGAGGCCCAGAGTACTCCCAGATGACAGGCTTTGGAGTTCTTATTGGCTCACAGGTCTAGCTGTTTCTTTTTGATTTTCCCATGATAACAAACAAAAGGCCTTTTGGGTTTAGAGCAGGCATGGCCAACCAGACCACACCCAATTGGCTCAATTACCGTAATTGCTTCTCAAACAAAACATTTATTGCTTTACAAATTTTCTGGCTATTTAAGCTGATCGACAGTATAACTATTACTGAATTGTGATGATGATTACAGTGAAATAATCTCTAACAATTATTGCAAGAAAATAACATATCAACCACGTTGATATCTACTGAGCTTGCAAAAACTATAGTTTATTCTTCCAAGAATTTGCCCAGAGTAATTCAACAGAGTTTAACTAATAACTAAGTATACAAAACTTCTTTGTCAACTTTGGCTGGACATGCAACCTTTACAATGAGTGCTACAGAAAGTGATTCTTTTTATCTTTTTATACCACAAAGTATGATTTTACCCAAAATTAATTGGTTATATTTCATTACTGTGTTGCTGACAGGTGCCTTATAAAAATGAGCACATTAGCTAATCCACAGACAAAGCATTGGCGATGAGAAGCAGGCGAGAGCTCGTGGCGTTTTTGCGCAACCCAGTCGGTTCAATGATGTCTGCCTGTGATCCTCCGGTCTTCGTGATTTTGTATGAAATGAAGCATCCCAGGCTGTGGCTCAACGCAGTGTTGGCCACAATAAACGGTTTGCCGACCACGGCATGGCTTTGTGTCTGTTGTAGTTGCTTTCTTTTTATTGTGTTCACCCAAACTTTCTGGGCTTGGCATTAAGGCACAAGAACAGCTGTCAGGGCTTTGTGAAATGGTTTCCACTTGGCTTGGCTGATATCACACAAACTCAAGATCTGCTGGTGGCCACCGAGCCGGG